>NW_019524830.1:917927-920863 GCF_002814215.2 Seriola lalandi dorsalis | reverse complement strand
AGGAAAAACTATTGCTAAACTTTTTTTATCCCTCTTACCACATCCTCCTTTCATCCCTTTTGGCCCTCTTAGCCCATTCAATCCATCCAGACCTGGTGGTCCACGGGGCCCTAACATAAGATCACAATACAACACAAGAATCATCTTGTTTGGTGTCTTCAGTACTCAAATACATTTATCTTTGGCACAACACACCGATATTTTTTAATTGCAGTATATGCTTTCTCTTGTCTCAATGTGTCTTCAGAAATGTTACTGGAAAACAAAATAAGTACAGCCTTTGTTATCCATCCATTGTCCACATCTAACAGTTGTGTCTCTGACTTTCCTTATGGTAGGTGAGGTGAGGTGATTGCGTGTGTGTGCACGTGTGCGTGCCCTGCCTATCCAATAATGGGAGAGACAATGGATATTGTTTTAGTACCTTGAGGCCCATATGGGCCAGGTGGACCGCATGGTCCCAGACCTCCATGATCACCTGGAATACCTGGAAAACCTGGAAGGCCTCGTGGGCCATGAGGCCCGGGTAAGCCTGTAGAAACACACATGTAATTGCACAAAACAACATGTATACCTAAAGCACAAAATTCAAATTACTTGTGGGATGAAACAGAAGATTAAGAACTGAGTCATTGTTTTAATGGCTAAAGCAGTAAATAATTTGTAAGAATCAAAATGCTTACCTGGAGCTATTTAACACCATTGAATTACACTTATTTTATATCTAAATCCAAATGTAAGTGAGCTTTACACTATATGATTTGAGAGCAAATTATCCAGGTTACTCGCACAATGCCATTACTTACTTTATTTATTTTTCTAATGATATACAACTGTGTGATATATCAGGACACAGTGCAAGTTCTTATTATTCTCCTGAATCTCATCATGAGTCAGCATTCATAAGTTCAAAGATGAACCTTAGCAGTGCTAAAAGTACATTAGTTATCTGATTCAAATTTTACTGAAAATCACCTAGTCCTCCTTGTCTTCCTGGTTCCCCCGGAGTGCCTGGTTGTCCAGGCTGTCCTGGCCTTCCCCTGAGTCCTGGGTCACCTGGATCTCCTGGAATCCCTCTGGGTGCTGGAAGACATCATTTTGTGGATATAAATATATTTCCAGTTAAATATACACTTAATGTAGTCTAGGAGACCTCCTTCAAGACATTGTTTAATGATTTTCTAGTCCCTCTTCATCATTTGAAGTATATTCAAAGTAGTTCTTCCGTTCAGTGTGGCATTTTCTTAACTCACCACTGGGTCCATTTTCCCCTGGAAATCCTTTGGGTCCAGGTGGACCAGGTTGTCCATAAGACTGTCCTGGATCCCCTGGAACAGATTTGGACAGGTTCAGTCCAACGGAATGAAACATGTATGAAATCCTGAGAGAGATTTCACTTCATTTCACTGGAGTTTTCTTTGCATTTATAATAACAATATATCATAATGTTTTTAATACACCAGACAAAATTGCCAATTGTTAATCCCATATTGCTGTAGGTTCACATCCTGTTGTATATTTCCCCCCTTGACTTGAATTTAGCTATACAGTATATACCAGTTTTATGAAACACATTATCCTGTTTTATAACTCACCCTTGGCACCTGGAAATCCTGGTAGCCCAGGTATACCCCTTTGTCCTGCAGGCCCTGGATCTCCCTATTACAGACATCAACACATTCAAACTATTTAACATCACTTCTGAGTCTGACATATAATGAATTATGTACATTAAAGCTACATTCAAGAGTAGAAAGACAGCATAGGCAATCGAGGACTATCAAACTAATTAATCCATGCTGGAGAAAAGATGATGTGTCAGGCAATACACATTACAGACTTTCAGAAAGATCAGAAATGATATGCTGCTTGTCTCATGTTGAGCATGTAATTTTGTTTATAGTGTGAGTGCATTATTTGTAGTTTTATTGAACATGATGCAAGTGGCAGCTATTTTTAGTGTCTCTGGGTAGAGACTGGACAGATACAAAAAGCTGAGCACAGACACTTGTCACAGAAATATTAATACATTAAATTGTGTACCGGATCTCCACCATGCCCAGGATTTCCCCTTGGACCAGGGAAACCTTTGATTCCAGGGTGTCCAGGAGGACCTGGTATTCCTGACCTGCCTGGAGCACCAATGCTGCCCTTACACCCTTCCGGACCAAGCTGTCCATCAGGCCCTGGGTCACCGGGTATTCCCCTTATGCCCTTTGAGCCTGTAAGGGACAAAAGAAATCAGAAATGTAGTACTTAGACTGGTTATCGCATTCTATATGTCAATCTAGTGAAGTGGCACACTACTAGTGGGAATTCAAAAATCATCCTATCCAAAAAAGATATGTAAGTGAAGTGACAGCTCCATGCCTGCAAGTCCTTGTTGGCCTTTTTGTCCCTTTCTTCCTGAAAGTCCCGCTGAGCCTTTTATCAAATTCACACTCGTTTGGCCTGGTAGTCCTGGGAGACCAGTTGAACCTGAACAGATCACAAAGTTGAGATGAAATACATGCCAGGCTGCATCATAAAGTACACTGAAAATATAATTCAATTACCTAAATAAAACAGCACCTACGTTGTGTGGTTCATCTTTTTTCCCTCCACAATCATCCTTAGTCTTAGCCACTATTTATAGATTCCTACCTTTATTACCAGGCAGTCCTGGGTCTCCTGTGTCACCTGGTTGACCATTAAAGCCTCTCTCTCCCTGTTTACCTCTGGGCCCTGGGGGTCCAGGACGACCTGATATACCTCTTGCTCCAGCCCTGCCAGGGTAGCCCGTTTCACCTAGATAAATTGAAAGGAAAATGTCATTTGAATCAGGACAGACTAGTTTACAGATATAAAGCATTGTAACATCACTGCTGGTGATGGGAAACATGGTGGTCCGATGATGTGATCACTGTCAGGGTCTGGAGGTACCGTGTTCAGAGGTA
>NW_019524830.1:844645-917877 GCF_002814215.2 Seriola lalandi dorsalis | reverse complement strand
ATAAGCTTATAATAAATGATTTACTTACAGTTAATTATAAACTTAATTATAAACTAATGGTAAAATAAATATCTAATATGAAGAATCTCAACCCATGTTTATCTTGCTCAAATAACATTTTCACCTGCCCTCCACTCTCCATGTTTTCTGATACCTTCTATTGTGAAAAGCCCAGAAAGAAAGAGAAAAAGTAAAATGTTTTTAAAAAATGATCCATGTATCACTTAGCCTCAGTGTCACTCACCTGTTTCTCCAGCTGGGCCAGTTTGTCCCTTGAGACCCCAGGGCCCAGGTAGGCCTTGCTGACCTTTGGGTCCTGGAGCACCCCTGGTACCACTGCGACCTTTATCACCTGTCAACGTGTAGCAACATTTAGAGAGCATTCAAGTGGATGGTGAGTGATGGCAGCAGTCTTACACTGTAATCTACCTTTTGGACCGTCAAAGCCAGGTTTGTATTGAGGTCCAGGAGGTCCTGGGAAGCCCCTATCTCCCTTACGACCAGGTAACCCAGGGAAACCTTTGGGTCCTGGGTCTCCTATGGACAAAATGCTGCTGCCTGGAGGGCCCCGTTTCCCAGGAGGACCTAATAATCAATTACAAAATCCCAGATGTGGACAGACAGATGAAAAGGACATGCACAAAAATCCACACAATGTTCTTTCCTAAATGTGGCTACAAAAAAATGTAGACATAACATGAACATAAATAGTCACACACACACACACCTGGGAGTCCTGGAGGTCCTTCATATCCTATATCTCCACAGGGTCCTGGTGAAGATGTGCAGTCTTTGCCAGGGTAACCAGGTTCCCCTGGTAAACCTGGAAGACCTGAGGGAAGAAATACAGAAGGTTAATTCCCTCTCTCACAGAATATATAGAGGAGTGGAGCTGTAGCCACACTCAACAAATGAAGAATGACAAACAGCATAAAGGAAGTCATGAAATGATAATAAAAACATAATACAATCTGAGAAACCATGATAGACTACTGCTTTTTTATTTGACTTACACCGATGGTACTGTGAATATACAACAACTTAGTTTGAGCTGAATTAAATAAACAAACAGTAGACAGAGACAAACAGTATTTAGTTTTTCTTCAAGTTTTTCATCATTTCTACATTTTAAAGCAATTTCTATGGTATGAGTGAATCCAGGGTATGACTTGACTTAATTAAATGTGTATTGTCTCCCATTTTTATAGACTGGTGAAGCAGATGCACTATTGATAATAATAAATATAATACCTTTGTCACCAGGAAGGCCCCTTGGGCCTTTGGGCCAAGTAAAATAGTCTCCTGGAGGGCCTGGGCGGCCCCTCAGGCCTTTGGGCCCAGGAAAACCATCTGGTCCTGGAGGGCCATGAATAGCTTTGCCTTGAAGTGATAAATGAGTACATTTAAGAACAGTATTACACTGTAGCATGTTTTCACATTTACTCATGCATGGAGTTAACATAATGAAACTATTTACACCTTTTAGGATCAAGTTAACAATAAATAATGAATAGGATTTTGTTGACATTAAACTTAAGTATTCCTATCTAAAGTAACTTTTGTGTCCTAAACAGACACATTTACTTTATTCTATATGAAGAAAAATCAACACCAATAGTACAAGCTCCAAAAAAGACATGAGGAAAAACTATTGCTAAACTTTTTTTATCCCTCTTACCACATCCTCCTTTCATCCCTTTTGGCCCTCTTAGCCCATTCAATCCATCCAGACCTGGTGGTCCACGGGGCCCTAACATAAGATCACAATACAACACAAGAATCATCTTGTTTGGTGTCTTCAGTACTCAAATACATTTATCTTTGGCACAACACACCGATATTTTTTAATTGCAGTATATGCTTTCTCTTGTCTCAATGTGTCTTCAGAAATGTTACTGGAAAACAAAATAAGTACAGCCTTTGTTATCCATCCATTGTCCACATCTAACAGTTGTGTCTCTGACTTTCCTTATGGTAGGTGAGGTGAGGTGATTGCGTGTGTGTGCACGTGTGCGTGCCCTGCCTATCCAATAATGGGAGAGACAATGGATATTGTTTTAGTACCTTGAGGCCCATATGGGCCAGGTGGACCGCATGGTCCCAGACCTCCATGATCACCTGGAATACCTGGAAAACCTGGAAGGCCTCGTGGGCCATGAGGCCCGGGTAAGCCTGTAGAAACACACATGTAATTGCACAAAACAACATGTATACCTAAAGCACAAAATTCAAATTACTTGTGGGATGAAACAGAAGATTAAGAACTGAGTCATTGTTTTAATGGCTAAAGCAGTAAATAATTTGTAAGAATCAAAATGCTTACCTGGAGCTATTTAACACCATTGAATTACACTTATTTTATATCTAAATCCAAATGTAAGTGAGCTTTACACTATATGATTTGAGAGCAAATTATCCAGGTTACTCGCACAATGCCATTACTTACTTTATTTATTTTTCTAATGATATACAACTGTGTGATATATCAGGACACAGTGCAAGTTCTTATTATTCTCCTGAATCTCATCATGAGTCAGCATTCATAAGTTCAAAGATGAACCTTAGCAGTGCTAAAAGTACATTAGTTATCTGATTCAAATTTTACTGAAAATCACCTAGTCCTCCTTGTCTTCCTGGTTCCCCCGGAGTGCCTGGTTGTCCAGGCTGTCCTGGCCTTCCCCTGAGTCCTGGGTCACCTGGATCTCCTGGAATCCCTCTGGGTGCTGGAAGACATCATTTTGTGGATATAAATATATTTCCAGTTAAATATACACTTAATGTAGTCTAGGAGACCTCCTTCAAGACATTGTTTAATGATTTTCTAGTCCCTCTTCATCATTTGAAGTATATTCAAAGTAGTTCTTCCGTTCAGTGTGGCATTTTCTTAACTCACCACTGGGTCCATTTTCCCCTGGAAATCCTTTGGGTCCAGGTGGACCAGGTTGTCCATAAGACTGTCCTGGATCCCCTGGAACAGATTTGGACAGGTTCAGTCCAACGGAATGAAACATGTATGAAATCCTGAGAGAGATTTCACTTCATTTCACTGGAGTTTTCTTTGCATTTATAATAACAATATATCATAATGTTTTTAATACACCAGACAAAATTGCCAATTGTTAATCCCATATTGCTGTAGGTTCACATCCTGTTGTATATTTCCCCCCTTGACTTGAATTTAGCTATACAGTATATACCAGTTTTATGAAACACATTATCCTGTTTTATAACTCACCCTTGGCACCTGGAAATCCTGGTAGCCCAGGTATACCCCTTTGTCCTGCAGGCCCTGGATCTCCCTATTACAGACATCAACACATTCAAACTATTTAACATCACTTCTGAGTCTGACATATAATGAATTATGTACATTAAAGCTACATTCAAGAGTAGAAAGACAGCATAGGCAATCGAGGACTATCAAACTAATTAATCCATGCTGGAGAAAAGATGATGTGTCAGGCAATACACATTACAGACTTTCAGAAAGATCAGAAATGATATGCTGCTTGTCTCATGTTGAGCATGTAATTTTGTTTATAGTGTGAGTGCATTATTTGTAGTTTTATTGAACATGATGCAAGTGGCAGCTATTTTTAGTGTCTCTGGGTAGAGACTGGACAGATACAAAAAGCTGAGCACAGACACTTGTCACAGAAATATTAATACATTAAATTGTGTACCGGATCTCCACCATGCCCAGGATTTCCCCTTGGACCAGGGAAACCTTTGATTCCAGGGTGTCCAGGAGGACCTGGTATTCCTGACCTGCCTGGAGCACCAATGCTGCCCTTACACCCTTCCGGACCAAGCTGTCCATCAGGCCCTGGGTCACCGGGTATTCCCCTTATGCCCTTTGAGCCTGTAAGGGACAAAAGAAATCAGAAATGTAGTACTTAGACTGGTTATCGCATTCTATATGTCAATCTAGTGAAGTGGCACACTACTAGTGGGAATTCAAAAATCATCCTATCCAAAAAAGATATGTAAGTGAAGTGACAGCTCCATGCCTGCAAGTCCTTGTTGGCCTTTTTGTCCCTTTCTTCCTGAAAGTCCCGCTGAGCCTTTTATCAAATTCACACTCGTTTGGCCTGGTAGTCCTGGGAGACCAGTTGAACCTGAACAGATCACAAAGTTGAGATGAAATACATGCCAGGCTGCATCATAAAGTACACTGAAAATATAATTCAATTACCTAAATAAAACAGCACCTACGTTGTGTGGTTCATCTTTTTTCCCTCCACAATCATCCTTAGTCTTAGCCACTATTTATAGATTCCTACCTTTATTACCAGGCAGTCCTGGGTCTCCTGTGTCACCTGGTTGACCATTAAAGCCTCTCTCTCCCTGTTTACCTCTGGGCCCTGGGGGTCCAGGACGACCTGATATACCTCTTGCTCCAGCCCTGCCAGGGTAGCCCGTTTCACCTAGATAAATTGAAAGGAAAATGTCATTTGAATCAGGACAGACTAGTTTACAGATATAAAGCATTGTAACATCACTGCTGGTGATGGGAAACATGGTGGTCCGATGATGTGATCACTGTCAGGGTCTGGAGGTACCGTGTTCAGAGGTACAGGTTCAGCTGACTGGGTTAATAAAAGCAAGCTAAGCTTAAGGCAACAACAAAAGCACCTATATGTTTGGATTTTATGCTGAAAAGAGTTTACATGATTTTGAATGACCAAGTAAAAATGGAAAGCATTTGTTCACCTTTTGGTCCTGGCCAGCCATCAAGCCCCGGATCTCCTGGAGAGCCAGTGATGCCTCTTGGTCCAGGTGGGCCTGGTACACCGGGAGGGCCAGAGAAACCTCGAGGACCCTTCTGTCCATGACCAGGTGGACCTATATGTCCCTTTAAACCCTTCTGACCATGGTAGCCTATGCCACATTATAAAAGTTGATGAGAGAAATATGTTAATGGATGGTTATATAGCTACACAGCAAAATGTGCATGATTGTAGTCTGTTACTAGTCTTGACTTAAGGGACACTCGAAGCGTCAGCATCACATCCATAATTTATCCTGCTGCTGCTGTATGCTCACCTGGTACTCCCATCAGTCCAGGGTTTCCTCGAAGTCCTGGAGGGCCTGGAACTCCATGCAGGTCACAAATAGTACAAGGTGGGCCTGGGAAACCAGTGGCACCAGGGTCACCATTGAATCCTGGCTCTCCTTTACGGCCTGGTTGTCCAGGTTGGCCTTGTATGCCTGTGATTCCAAAGCACCAGTGGTTAAACAATTCCAATAAACAGTAGAGAATAGCACATCCCAGGTACTTACAGTATACTGTATCTACACAGTTTTTTCTGTAATACGGGACACATTAACTAAGGCCTAATCTGTCAGGTGGTTTGTTTGTCTTCACCTAATATAAACTAAATTTACCTGGAGACCCTGGGTTTCCAGGAAAGCCACGAGGTCCATTTGCCCCCACTGCCCCAAGGTAGCCAGGTGGGCCAATAGCACCTTGACTGGCAAAGAGGGCATCTCCTGGGGCACCCTTCCTGCCTGGGAGTCCTGATAACCCAGGAGAGCCTGGAGGGCCATCCAGGCTATCCCCAACAGGACCATGGTCCCCTGGATCCCCATTTAAACCTGGAGGTCCTTTTACAAATAAGAGAGACCTATAAGCATACAAACAACCCTCCTAATTATATAATTAATTAATCATTAACTGGATGCTTGATGACCCACAAGCGTAGTGTAATAAGGAGAAAAAAAACTCATTTTAATTTGACAACATTTTAGAGAACCATTACCTGGCAGTCCAGGGCTTACATAATCACCATCATCTCCTTTCATGCCTTTAACGCCTTGGTGTCCCGGAATTCCGGGAAAACCATCTCTCCCTGGCTCACCTGGAATCCCTACACAGCACCAAATATAAACTAAGTTGAATGGCAATATGGGTCGACGGTTTTTCAAGGATCATAAACCTTTTCTTTCATGGCATATGATTTATTAGTTTAAATTGCTGGAAAAAAGTGGTAAGATGCAACTTTTCTCTGAACTTAACAATGTAGCAATCGCCATGATTTGTTTATATATTTTTAAGATATCATAACATTACAACACCTGTAAGTGTAACTTACCTGGGATGCCTCGCTCACCCTTAGTACCAGGTGACCCAATCTCAATTTCATGACAGCATTCCTCAATTTCACCTGATGACAGAAATAACATGCTACAACATGCTATTTGAGCCCATGACACCTGGCTTAATGTGGAAAGGGTATGTTAAAGCCAACTGAGAATCTCTGAAATTAATCCAGACTCTGACCTGGAGGGCCTGGTCGTCCAGGAATTCCTGGGGGGCCAGTATGTCCCGGATTTCCTTTAGGTCCAGGTGGCCCTATGGGGCCGGGAGTACCAAGACCTGTGGGGCCTACGATCCCTGGAAAACCTTTGGGTCCAACAACCCCAGGGTCACCTTTGGGACCAGGTAATCCTGGATATCCAGCACCCTGCAAAATTGTGTAACAAAGGGCAACATTTTTACATGTAATTAAACATTTTAAGTTTTATCTCTTCCACAAATTATATCTACGGTATTTAAAGTGTACACACTCACTGGTGGTCCAGGGTCTCCTGAATGGCCAGGGGGACCATCCAGTCCTGGCCTACCTGTTGCTCCAGGAGGGCCCTGTTGACCAGACAGTCCTTGGTCACCCTTGGCACCTATCAGCAGCAAGAAGAAACAGTAGATATTAGGCTATAAATGCTTTCGCATAGACATTTATTAAACAAAGGTCTTTATTTTTAAATTGACCACAAGCACAAAGTGACAACTTACTTTCTATTTAAGTCTACTATTGTACTGGAAAGACTGTGCAGAACACAGTGCACTGTGATTGGTTTACTATATGGTTACATAAGAGTAAGGAGGTGGAGGCTGCAGTTGTAACGCAAGCACTACTTCTTATTATCTTACTCACAGATATTACTGTGTACTGAGTCCTTGCTAATACTTGGGAAGCACGTCAACTGTCCATTATTTCTGCATGCTGCATGCAATCAGTCCTGATGCAGGAACGGCTGTGTTCAATGAAGCAAATGCTATTTTGATATAGACTGTCGCTGAAATGACAGTGGAAGTGTCGGCCCTCGTGTGTAGCCGTCCTCGTGTGAAGAACTGCCGTCCATCCCACCGCCTTGGCTTTCACTCCACTGCACTTCTCCTCCGCTCTACCTTCTCTTAACACATTTTCCTCATTATACATCAATGGTATCAATGGAGTCTCTCTGCTCTAGTCTGACCACACCTGGATAGCCTGTGTTCTTTATCAAACCTGCTAGTTCTAACATGCCTCACCCATGGTTGACTGACATCATCTGAAAGCTGCATACCTATCTCAGTGTTGCAGAAAGAAAATAGAACAAGAAGAGAAGTCTGGGTGTCATGTTTGATGACGAGCTCTCCTTCACTGCCCATGTTGCATCTGTCTCCCAGTCAATGCCCTACTTGTGGGCTTCCCTTCACACACAGTGGAACCCTTACAGATGGTCCAGCAAGCAGCAGCCCATTTGGTCTTCGATCACCCAGAAGGGCACATGTCACTCTGCTGCTCATCGACCTATACTGGCTACCCATGGCTGTCCGAATCAAATTGAAGTCACTCATGCTTGCCTTCAGAATGATGTCTGGGTCTGCACCCATCTATTTGAACTCAATCATACAGGCTTATGCTTGTTCTCGGCAACTGCGTTCCTCCAAAGAATATTGTCTGGCATTGCCATCCCTGCACACAAGGCAAACGCAGTCCAGACTGTTCTCGTCTGTGGTTCCCCAGTGGTGGAATAAGCTACCGAATGCTATCGGAGCAGGTGCATCCATCTCTGTCTACAAGTATCTCTTGACAAGACAAGACTCATCTCTTCCGAGAGCACCTTCTCTCCTTACACCTATAACACCCCAACATGCCTAACTAGCACTTACTATGCAATTTCAGTGCATTTATTAACCTGATCTCCTTGCACTTACTGAATAGATGTAGTACTTAGTACTTACACCAAGGTCTCTACTGAATTGAAGCTTCAGTGTTTCTCCTCACTTGTAAGTTGCTTTGGATAAAAGTGTCTGTCAAATGAGTAACTGTAATGTAATCTAAATGTAATGGGGTAACATCTTGTGATTTATCCCATCCTCCCTAGAGCTTGTATTTAAAACGCCTATGACACAAAACTCTGCTTGTATAATAACACTGTGTATATTAGAGTTTTGGCGCTGACAAGTGCTCACCTTTACCACCCAACACTAAAGAGTCACCTTTCTGACCCTTCTGTCCATTTACACCAGCAAGTCCTGGAAAGCCCTAGAAGAAAACACAAAGTCACACAGAAAAGAACAGACTTTAAAACACATTTTGAGAAATGGCAATTAATTATCTAGTTTGAGTCCTGCTATCCTTAGGCCTACTTGTGGTCCTCTTGGTCCATCATCTCCTTGAAGTCCTGGGTCCCCCCTAAGTCCTTGAGCTCCAGGTAACCCTGGAGGTCCTGGAAAACCAAGTGGACCAGGGGGCCCTATTCTTCCCCCACCAGATGTACATTCACATCCACCTTCACAACCTGTAGGAGACATGGATGGCAGAAAATGTATGACTATGATTCATCGCTTTCAAATACTGTAAACTCTACATCACAAATCTGTTTGAGTTGAGTTCTAGAATTCCCACAGGATGATTTCAGATTCTACCACAGGTCAGTAGGCGCAGAGAAGAACATAATCTCTGCTTGTGGGATCAGCTGATGCACACAAACAGTCACAGATCACCTTTAATTCCTCTCAGCCCTTTGTGTCCAGGAGGTCCTTGGGATCCTGGGTCACCATCTTCGCCAGGGTAACCAGGCTCACAGTAATAATCTGCAGGAGCCAGCCACAAATATTGTCATAAACTAAAATGATTAAGCAAGTAATTTGAATGCATAATTGAGTATGAGCTAACTTCTTTAAAATCCCAAACTCACCTCCACATCCTAATCAGATCCCGTAAAGTTTGCCATACAATTAACACACAAGTACAAACACACACACACACACACACACACACACACACACACACACACATAAATCACAAGGTAAGTCTAAACAGAAATGAAGATGCACAAAAACATTTGACAAGTGAACATCATGTCACGAATATAATGAAATTATATTTTTGACATTAACTAACATATAAGAAACTCTGATGTGCTGTGTTCTCGGTGAGAACAGATATACCTGGAGGACCAGGGCGGCCTGTGACACCTTTAGGTCCGGGGAGCCCTTTAATTCCCTTTTGTCCTGGGAATGGATTGATTTCTTCATACCTCCCTGGTTCGCCCTTGTAGCCCTTTGGACCTCGGGGCCCTGTTGGACCAGTCAGACCTGGCGCCACTAGAAAGGAGTGAGAGATGATGCGACCCTTCAGATAAGGTAGGATTGGCATTTTGTATTTTCCATGATTCAAGTAGAATCTGCTTGAGTCCTGAGTTGTGTCAGTGACTTTGTGGTAATAATGAACAGCTAATCAGAACTATGATTACCAGCATGAGCAAAGAAATAGATCAAATCCTGACCAGACTGAATAATATACCCAGTGATGTATAGTACTTGAAGACACAAGCAACCTGAAAGACAGAGAACAGAGACAAAGGCTGAACTCTGGTACCTAGTATTGTTAACCCTGATGGGCCAGGAGGTCCATGCATGCCCATCTCCCCGGGGTCTCCTGGGAGTCCAGACGCTCCTGGATACCCATATTCACCTTTAGCACCTGAAACATACAGATACAGAATTGTGAAAAAGTCTGAGATGCTTTATTATTCGAGTGAATGATGGTTATTTACTAACTGAACAGGAGGGGCTGAGCATTTACAAGCAAAATGCTGTAGCAGACCATTTCATTTAACTGATTTATAAAAAGCAATGTTTTGATGAAAAAATGACTGTTGTGAACATACGGATAGATAAAAATTGGACAGGAGGGGTTTGAGACGTTTCCATAGTTCATATGTTTAATTCATTTTGATGCTTTTTTGAATCTGCGGTAACTGAGAGGATTCAAGTTGACCACAGTTTGGAAATAAAAACATTCCACAGCCACCTTTCAACCCTCCAGTCAGTGAGACATTGTCACTCAAAACACAGATTATGGGTGGAATATACTTTAATCACCCCACTGGACTGTAGAGCTATTTCCAGTGGAGAGAACTTTGTTTTTATCAGTATACTAATGTTGCAGTTTATAAGCCAAAACAGCAAGAACAAGGTTTTAAACGAATGGACTTTAATTCATTTTTATATTACAAATAAAAAATCTAGAATGGGACAGTGCTACCAGCGGTCACACTTAGTTCAACTAGTGTGGATAATGTAGTTTCTGCAGTGGTCTCACCTCTGGCATCACTGCCATTATGAAAGTACGTGGGACCAGGGAGACCTGGATCTCCTTGGTAGCCCTGTTGAATGCAAGGACAGAACCAGAAACCATATTCTTAAACAGAAAATGTGATGTTCGTAATAATTCTAAAGATGAAGAGTGATCAGGAATCACTGGTGTGGGCCAATAAATGTGACTGTCCAACTGAACAACCACAAGAGGGCAGTAGACAAGTAATGATTGTATAGCAAAGATGCCAACAAGCATCTATCCTGCTGGAGAATATACATCCATGTCTATCCCCCGTGTTTCCACTGAAACTTTGCTTCTGTTAGCACCTGACACACGTTTCATTCAAATTATTAAGCAGATTGCTTAGATGTCTTTGCAAAGCTCACCTTTGGACCAATTCTTCCAATGAGGCCTGGTAGTCCCCTCTCTCCATGCAGACCCTGAAAATGTATCACTGTATTCAACCTGAACTAGTGGCATAGTACAGTAACACAAGGGAAGGCTTAATCATATGACAGGTATACCTGAGGTCCTGTTGTTCCAGTTCTACCACGAGTTCCTAAAAGACCCTGGAGCACAAACAGTGCCGTTAAAAATACTGTTTGTGTATGCACGTGTTTGTCTAAAATCATGTGGCAGTCAGATTTCAGTCACCTACCCGATTTCCAGGAAACCCAAGGATTCCTTGCTCCCCTTTAATTTCTTCTCTGTTGTAGTCTCCTATATCACTCTGATAAGACCAAAAATCTAATCAAATGCCTTTCTCTATCTCAGACGTTCCTGTATGCTAACATATATTAGCATCTATAAAAATAATACTTTATATAGCACCTTTCAAAAACAGGTTACAAAGCACTTTACAATAAAATTGAAAATGAAAGTAAATATATCCAAAACATAAAATATAACATTATAAAATAATCTAATGGTTAAGAAAAATACCTACAGTTAAGAATAAGTGATACCATAACAGTCAGTCTTAAAAAGAGACTTATAATAAAACTCACCCTTTTGCCCTTTGGTCCACATGGTCCAGGAAGACCCCTATCTCCCTGAGAAGAAGAAAGGAAAAAATAATGCAAAAATACAGTATGGAGAAGGTAGAGTTAACATTTAAATTATAAACAAAGTAAGTTGGAATAGTCTATGTACAAAATCAGCAGTCTTTCATAAATACAAACGAGGGCTTTGCCTTCACCTTGTAACCTTTGGGAGGAAGAAAGTCTGGAGGAAATTCTATGACTTCTTCTACTCCTGGGGGGCCAGGTGGGCCTTGCTCACCCTGGAATATAGAATTAAAGAGGTGAAGACACATGCACACAGCGCAAAAACTCGGCCCATAGTTGTCAAAGACCAAAATGGTTTCATACATCGTCACCGTTATCCCCTGCCAGTGATCCTCCAGGGTTTCCCTACACAACAACCAGTTGTAGTAAGTTTAGTTTAGTAAGGTTTTGTGCATGACATATGTTTGTATGCATACAATGATATATTTGTTACAGCATGCACTGCCAAAGATTAGGAAACAGGTGACTCACTGGTAGTCCTCTGACACCTTTAGGTCCTGCCAAGCCCTAAATGGAATCACACATGTACACACAGTTTTTTACATATAAAACACTGCATCTCTTCTTGTGATGCAAATCATGACTATTAGTGGTTAATTCATACCGTGCATGTGCAGTAATGTGCAATAACATACAGTAATACACAATCTTGTAGTTAAGTCATAACCTACATAATTAAAAAAGTGAGATTTTTTTTTTTTTTTTTACCTCAGGTCCATTAAGACCAGGAGGGCCAGTGTAGCCTTGATGTCCAATGTCTCCTTTCCTTCCCTGAGTATAAAAAAATTTCACACAATTATATGTTTAAAAAAAAGAGTAAACATCAATTCCATTCGACCTAACCATGCAGGGAGTGGAAGATTTAGAATATTTAATCCATGCTTTATATATTATATATAATAATAATAAAGAAAACTAGTGCACTAATGCACATACAGGTAAACCATGTTCTCCATCTCTCCCACGCTCCCCCTGTAAGATGAAAGGAACAGAAGATGAGACATGAAGATGAGAACTTTTACACACGGTTAATTTTAAATAATTATGGAACTGCATAAATAGCAAGGGGTTTTGAGCTGGTGAAAGGTGAGCTTTTCTTGTGTAGGAGAACCTACAGGAAGTCCCGGAAGGGCGCCTTGCAAAGGCTCTCCTTTAGTTCCTTTAGGTCCAATTAATCCCTGAAAAGAAGAGACAGTGATATTCTGATATTAGAGACATTATAAATGGATATAAAGTTTCCAACAGAAAGTTGGTATTGGACAATATAAAAATTCTTGTCAATGTTTGGTTGTCAACATCCAGTGGTCATATTTGTAGTATATATTTGATTATTCAATTAAATTAGATTATTTAATTATCAATAATTCATTATCATCCTAACAGAAATCCAGATTAATCAGATCAGGCTTTGTTTGTCTTTAAATTGTATGCTGCAGAACTGTCCAACAAAATGAACATAACCTTCATTATCTAGCCTTTTACTTACTTTACTTTACTGCATAACTTGGTTAAAACCTGTAAACCTAGTCAAAAGGCCAGAGGACGACATCTGAATGTCTCACTCCTGACTGAATAATGGCAGACAGAAACATCAGAATGGGACTTCTACTCACCGGCGGCCCACAGAGACCATTGAAACCAGGAACACCAGGGATCCCTGGTTGACCCCTTGTCCCATTACAGCCATCCAATCCTGGCAAACCAGGCTCGCCGCCTGCTCCAGGGTAACCCTGATCAAAATCGTGCAGTTATGGAGGTGAAGTATAATTGCACAGTATTAGAGTCAGGGAATTCACAATTACGAATCTAGTTGAGAACGATAAAAATAAATGCTTTACTTTTTTTTTTTAATTTCATAATTATACAGTGGTTATGCTGAACTACTCAAGCTTTTATTAAACACAAACACTTGAGTGGTGAAGAGGCAGCTGCATTAGGGCGGGAATAGAAACCAGGCCCACATCTACAGTATACCTTGGTGTGTCCACTAGAGGGCATACCAGACACATGCTCCATATCACTGCACCATCTCGTGTGGAACCTTCCGTATTGTATCTTGAATGTATGATCTCGGCAGTTACAAAACTGGGAACTATACATTACATTATTTACAAATGGAATAGTGTCTGATATTGTTATCCCAGGTATATTCTCAATTCATTTGCAGAGATTGTGGGAAAATATGTGACACGAACAGTATTGTTAACTCCATGGTGAGCTGTACAGGGTTTGGGAAATTGATGTGATTCCCTCAGAGGGTTATCCACCTCAAAGGGATTATTGTTGTCAGTGTGAACAGTGTGTGTAACTTTTTCTGATTTGTAAAGGAGAATTTACTAATTTAAGGAGTTTACTCACTGATGAGCCAATATTACCAGGAAAACCAGGAACACCAGTGTTGCCCTGAGAGGTTAAAAAGATACAGATATCATTCACTCATTACTAGGGTGGATAACATTATTCAATTTCAACAAAAACAACTATTTAAAAAAAAAATCAGACTTATTAATTACTAATTACTAGTTGCATTTTCATGCATATTCACAACACAACAAACACAACATGCACATGAATATTGCACTAACACGTTCTCCTATGGGCCCCTCTGGGCCGTGCGATCCCTCTGCTCCCCTCCTGCCCTTGTCTCCAGGTGGCCCCTCATGTCCCCTTCGTCCCATTGGTCCCGTGAGGCCTTGCTGCCCTCGCTTTCCTGGAGCTCCCTGGAAAGAGAAAACTCACGTATATAAAAGCTTAACTCAGACTGTTGTTGTAAGTGATCCTGTTAGGATTTGGCTGCTGGTGTATCATGTAATTTTTAGACTTTAGTCACTGCTCCTGGATAGTTGAATAACATCACAATAATGTTGCACACACAAATGCATTTTACTACAGTAATTAATTACAAAACGTTAGTAAATACAAATCTATCAAATCATGGAATCTAAGCCTTTCTTTTAAATTTAAATTTTATTCCTTTTTTTCCTGTAGCTAGTCCTGCTAGGCATGAAGACAGGGAAAATATAAGATCATTTTATCAGAATTAAAGGTCAACAAAAACATTCCCCACAGATTAATGACACACATATTGCCAATATATAACAAAATGAGTATAAAGAGGTCATACCCGTGCACCTTTGACAGGAAAACACTGACATACAGAGCAGTCTCTTCCCTGGCATGGACCCTCAATCCGCCCCTGGAACGGCAACCAGAGACAAATCATAGGCCTTAAATGCAGAAAGTCTGACCATTACTGCATAAGAGAAAGAGAAGCAGACAGGCTGGGGCTGTGTGAGTGTCTGTGTGTCTGAGCAGAGCAGATGACAGTAAGCGGTCAAAGTAGGGGCAGGCGCATCGGATAAGGTCGTATAGTTTTGGGCATTTCTGTCGTTCCTGAATATTTAACAGTTTTGAGAATCAGCCTTGACAATGAACGCATTCCCCTGTTGAGACTGGGAAGTCCTGATTAGAAAGTTTTAAACAAATCAGTGTTCTCACATAGACTTGGGTAAATAAAGAACGCCCTGACCTTGATGAAAAAGAAAGCTCAGGGAGCCTCATCATTATCATACTGCACGGACATCCTGCTGAAAAAGCAGTCGGTGTATCAACACCTCAAGATGCAAAGTATTCACACAGATATTTGTGTGTGTGTGTGTCTGTGTGTACTGGGAGTTTTACAGTGTGGGGATCTCAGTGTCACAAACATTTAGGAATGTTCTTCAAAGCTTACTAAATATTTGGAAAAGTCTACGCAGGTGAAATCGAGTTTAGTCACAAATCTGTTGATAGAGCTGTCCCACTTTCTCTTTTGGTCCAAACATTCAGGGGTATCTCCATCAGTCAGAAAAAAAAAAACATACACACTTGGCTATGTTTTGGACAGGCCATTAAGATTCAGTGCATTAGCCAAATTGGGAACACAAAGTGCTAAGTAAGACATAGTTGCTACATAAACTGTAGCAACATGTAAGGCCTCCTCTAAAGGTGAAAAGTGTTAATAAAAAAAAAAAAAATGAATTGGCTGTGAATGTTGACTTGTAATTATTTGCATGAAAACATTATTTTCTGAAATTTGGAAGAAAAAAAAAAATTAAGTTAACTTAAAACTATTTTCAGTCAGTCAAGTATTGGCGCGTGCCAAGCGAAAAATACGCTTAACTACTAAAAACAATTTATCATAGTGCAGTGGTAAACTACTAGCTACGATGTTAAGGTTATTTATGTTTATGTCCATTACTTCAGTTTAACTCTTCTGTTTATTAATAAAGCACAAATATGTGTTTTCTCCATCACACATACTGATGGTATCCATATAGTATAGCCCAACTGACTGGTTTATTTACTTTATCAGCTGACACAAATATGTGCAATAAACCAACTACGCCAGTATGTCAGCCCAGCAAATATGCCTGTCTAGCACTAGTGTACAATATTTATTCACCATTAAAACCTCAAGCAAGTCCTGTGACCCGGTGACAAATTCTGTTAACACGCAGGAAGCAATATTTACAGTTTTCAGGTGAGTCAAGTACTTCAAATTTGGGCTTTTGGAGAATTTAAGGACAGGATGTATAAACAAGCTGGAGTATGCTGATCTATAGAAAGCTATGTGCACTCAGTGACCCTAAAAAGTGCATTGAGAGCATCAGGTTTAGGACTATCCTGGCTTCACATTGATGGATTACTGTTTGTAACAGACCTAAACTACATTCCTGGCTACTGCAGCAGGAGCAGTGTTTGCAAAAATTAAGATGTAATTATTCATTCATTCAACCTTTATCTAAATATCAAAGAATCATTGAGGGCATGACCTCGTTTACAATGATGTCAAGAGCACACTTATTAAACTTGTAAATTGAACTTTACATGGTGCATTTAACACAAGAATCCAATATCAAGTTGAAACCATAGTTCAGCTTGTGTCAAAAAAGCCTTGACTCAACTCTGTGCTAAGTTTTGAGACTGTAGTTAGTGATGATGTGATGATGTTTTATTGAACTGCATTATATTCTAATGTTTTGTCCACCCCAATCCTACATTTACATAAATCATACATATAGTTGAACAGTGTCGACAGAAACTGAACGTGATACGCTTCACAATGCACTGATGTATTGTGTTGCATTAGCTTGTGCAGTGTACATAGTGTAACACGGGGTATATTGTAAAGTGGTCATAATCTCTTGTCAGAAACATATTCTAATTTGGATAATCTGCAGTTTATCTAAAACAAACTCTAGAACAAAGAAAGTGTACATTGTTGTTTTTGGCATAGAGTTTTGATTACAATAAATTTTTACAATAATTCTTATGTCTGGGTTTGGGAGGAAAGCACATGCGTAATGATAATTCTTAGCATATAGAACAATATACTCAAATACAGTGTTGGGAACTAGTTACATGTAACAGGATTACTTAATTCCATTATAAAATAAATGTAAGTGTAATCCGTTACAATTACTGAGAAAAAATGTAATTAAATCACAGTTACTAATCAAAATGTTGGTGATTACAAAGGGGTTACATATATTCTATTTGCTAAAAAGCTTATGTGTAGAATATATCATTTGTTCTGCTGCTTTGCATCGTTTGGCCATACAGGAGCAGTAACGCCTTCTTTTGGCATATTTGTGGACAACATGGGTCAGATAGGTGATAGGTAACCACTAACTTAATTCAGCATTGTGTTCTCATTAAAAATTCATTTGGACAGGTCATTGCATTGTCAAAATGTCTGGGCACCAACAGACTAAATTAATACTAATGAAAAGTGACTAAAACGCAATAAACTGTTTTTTCTAAAAGGGGTGATTTGTAATCTGGAACATATTACATTTAAAAAGAAACCTTCCCAACACCGTTTTATTGGTATCATATATTTACAACTAAATCGTATTGAAATGATTTATTACAAGGTTTTTACTTGGTGCGTGTATGTAGAAGCTCTAGAAGGAAAGACTTACTGCATTGAGCTGCTGCACAAAGATTACCAGTACAAGGATCCATCTGCAAATGTAACAATAGTAACAGATTAACTGTAGTTCCGTTCAGCCCCCGCTAATGAATACCTTTACATAATCACAAATGACTGCCATATAAACTATGTGACAAAGAGAAACCCTATTTGTGTGCAATGCAACCTAAAATCCTTGCTAGTTACCTAACAACTCTGTTTTACTGTCAACATGCTACAAAGCCTCAGAATATATGGCAAGAAAAGCAAAAATGCAATTCCTCGTGGCAAATTAACTGCTACACGTTAGCTTATGGTTTGTTGCTCTTGTGTGCAACAGAACTAATGTACCATCTGTAGAGCAGGAAAACAGCAAAAATTCTGTCTACTTGAATTGTCATCACGCTGCAGATGACGCCGTAGTATATACTGGAATGCAAATATGCAGATGTGTTATATACCTCAGTAAACAAGCTTGAAGTGTGTTAGTTTTCTGGTAAATAGATTAACTAAGTAGGGGATGTGAATTCCTTCCACCTTTATGATACATACCTTACAAATGTTTACAAAAGAGTAAAATATTTAAATTGTTACTGGGCTCAGTGACATGTATGTACTGCAGCTAAGGAAAGCACATATTTTAATTATTATATTAGTTGTGACAACAGCACTCGTGTCATTCTATATCAACAATTTAATTTTCTTTTAAAATTTTACCAAATCATCATTTGTAAACAACAAAATTTAATTTTAAATGTTGAAAAGATGCATCGGTCTGCATTTTCTTACATGGGAACATATTAGGATATCACACAATACATCATCAGATATTGGTGCTACTACAGATACCAGAATGATAATGTGCATTTATTACCTCTGTTATTGCTAATCATTGATTATTATTATTGATTATTAACAACATTGTTGGAGTGGGACTCACCTTAGAGAGGACATAGTCACAACAGTACATGAGGATCCCATCTTTCATCACATCAGCCTGCTGAACAGGTGAGCGTTGGCCTCAGTGCTGCCCCCTGTGGTGGATAAAAGGAAGCATGACACACCAAAGATACCTGTTAGCCATGGGCCATTCATAACATTACATAAAGAATAACTTCCTTTAAGATAAAATGTAGTACATACAATTACATTTAAAACAATGACATCATTCTAGCGATTAAGAAATTATTGGTGCATTAAATTTTCACACCATGTATTCTACAGGTAACAGTCCGTCATGCACATAATGCAAAAATGTTCATAACTCACCCAAATTCAACAGCTGAAATTAATCTTCATGAGGGCTTTGGTGCGCTGCACACAGGATAATCTCCTGCCTCTGTATCAGTAAAAACCAAACTGAGTAACTGCTACTGTTTATTAGTGCCGGGACTGAGATGAGCAGCAGGATGATTGGGGTTGGACGCATCATCAGTTCAGACCGCCTCTTTCCTCATGATCAGGTTAAACAACTTCTGTGGGCTGGCCTGTCTGTCCCAGATGGAGAACTTTGATCTAACAGAAGCAATGACCTTACATCACCTGTAGTACAGCAGTGGATGGGTGTACTGTAAAAGGCTGGTTGCTGAGGAGGATGATCAAAAATACATTCTTCACCTCTGGCGTGTCTGTGGTTCTCTGAGTTTCTGATTTAACTGGAGCAAGAAAAGTAATGGGAAGGCCAGTGCCTGTAGTTCCTCTGATCCTGTTTGCTGTGATGCTGATTGGCACTGGAGCCAAAAATGTAAGATGTTTCTTTTTTTACTATTATTGACAGAACATTTTAGATGAATCTGCTTTAATTTAGCCGAAAGCAAAGACTCCCATGTGGACTGGTATTAAATTTCATACGCTGACTGTACTGACTGTCTTTTTTTCAGTTATGCTTTTATTTCAAACTGTGCACACATTGGGCTGTTGCTGAGCTACAGTGATTGATTCAGAGAAAACTACATTGAACTGCATCACAACACGAATCCAATTCCAAAGAGCTTTTACCATGGCAGAAATGTTTCCCTTTTGATCTTTTAAGGAATGTGCTAGTAACATTTTAACTTATTTTAAAAATAATTATCAAAACTGTTTAGTTTAGTAAGTTGACCTTTGTCTCGCTATAACTCGCACTTCCAGATACTAAATCCACTAAGTCACCATTTATGGGAGAGGAGCATCATCCTGTAACACTTGGTTTCTTGTGTATTTCCTGTTGTGTCTAACATGAGCACCGTTCATTCTTCACTGCCTGAACTTTGATATACAACACTGTGGTCTGTTTGTAACCGAAGTGTCTATGCTTATCTGCAAACATCTTGAAGAAATTGGGTTTGTTTGGGGTCTGTTTGTACATTAGGTTCAGTGTGTACAATATTCTTCACTGGGCAATGTTGGTGGGCCTTTTTATGGGAGTTCATGGAAAAAGGAAAGGAAATGGAAGATGGAGAGCAAAACATGCATTAAGCAGTAAAGCAAAAATGTCTTAGTTAAGTATGTTGTTATGTAACGAGATGTTATGTAATGAGGTAGCAGAAGGATATTGCACATAAGTAAACGTGTGGCTTGAAATCATAGAAAAATATGAGAGACTGGCAAACTGACAAAGTTTAGGACTTCTACAGAGGTTAAGGATGAGAGGAAGGCAACCTCAAGTGTTACAAAAAATATGAGAGGTCCAACTTGACTTGTTTATGAAATTCCCTCCCACCATAATGTGCATAATAAACACAGGCAGTAATAGTATTTGTCAAGTGTGAGCTCTTTGTTTTGTATAAAAATCCTCTCTCCACATCAGTTGATTCAATAGAGGAAACTAATTATAAAATAATTTAGAACCAGTTATCATTCCCAAATGTCACTAATGATGATTAAGTGTACATTTGCTGTACCAGCCCAGACACTGTTATAGCCATGTGCACTTTGCAAATTTAATTCAATAGAGCAAAAGGCATCTATTAAACAAGCCAGGTTTAAGGTATAAGAGAAATGGTATCAGACTCGGTGCTCCCCATTTTTGTTTGGATGGGTCTTTATATGACTAAGATGAATTACACATGTAATGCATCTGAAATAATGCTATACCGGAAATTGTTTATTATACTGGAGCTTACAGCTTACCTTTTATTTTCCTACAGACAACCCACAGTACATCTTCTATTTCTTATCACTTTAACTACTTTTTTAGTGCCTGTGAAAGTTGCACTTGCTCATTCACATCAGTGGACTCCCTTCAGTAACTGTAGTGGTTCCCAAGCCGTGGGGTGGACATTTAACCATAAAGGAGGAGCGGGGAGTGCACAAGTGGGAAAATATGTTTTGATTTCAAAAGTAGGGCATGACAGAAAACATAAAAAATTACTGCAATCTTAATTAAAATAATGTGAAATTAATTGGACAATGTTTTCCTTTTACACAATACTTATTGAACAATGTTACAATTTCTTTTTAGTGTGGAAAATCAAGGTGCCGCTTTGAAGGAGTGAAAGGCAGCAGGGTGAGTGGATCATTTATTATCTATGGTAAACATTCAAATTCATCAGTGCTGGGGTTTAATATGAATGACTTTTGCATTTTGCCATTTTAAAACAACTTCTTATTACATAAATTTCTACAAAATGGTTTTATTTTTCAAGTCCTTTGTTGCCATGTGCTGCAGATGAAACACCACAATATTAGCGTAGCATGAAAGTGTAGGCTCAATGTTTTTTTGTAATAAAAATTAAATGTATAAACTCTCACGTTTGATGTGACTATATTATCCTGCACTAGTACCTGTCATGAACATTTTTTTCTTCAGCTGTCAGAAACTCTCCTCTAACTGTATACATCAACCTAAATGTATCTCAGCTCTATGCAAATGTCCCAGTAAGTCATGACAGTGTGACAGAACAAACTTGAAACTGAAGCAGCTAAATGGAATTCAGCCATTGTTAATTCCATTATTTACACCAGAGTTTTACCCGCTGTGCTTCTCAAAATGTATTTTGTTAATGTTTTTATCACCACCTCACAAATAATATTATTCTTTTAACATTTTTAACAGATTTTAAAAGTCTTTCCAAACAGACCTCACATCAGAAATAAAATGTAATCGTTATACATAAATGTTGCATTAAAAACAGCAAAATACACAGCAGTTTCCATGATCAAAATGCCAAGGTGTTTCAGGTGCAGTTCTCCACTGGTACACTAGTCAGAAATAGATATTACCTGAAAAAGCATGAGTAGCTTAAAGTTTGTTTCAATATCCTCCATAATTATTTTAATGATACCAGATGTTTCATTTCAAATTAATTTGCCGTGAGATCCAAGCAGAGAGTGTGATACAATTCAGATTAAGCAATTCATTAGACCAAAAGAGATGTTTCTGCAGAGACGTATAAACAACATAAACGTCACAGCGACAACAGCTCACAAACGAAGACAAAACGCTATGTTGCTAGGCAACGCCATTGTTGCTGTTGTACAGTGCTGCACGCACCTGTCTGAACGTCAGTCTGCGTCTGTAAACGCAGCTTCTCTGTTGGTTCTCAGTCACAGTTGAAGGATCCACCATCATAATTTTAGCATTTAGCATTTAGCATTTAGCATTTAGCCAGACCCAGCATGCACTTGACAACATGACAGGTGTGTTTGATTGACGACTCTTGCCGTAGTCGCCAGGCGGTGCTGCTGCAGCTGCTGATTTGACTCTTTTAATTTGTTGCGTTCTCTCACAGTTAATCATAACTTCATCATCAGTAGTTATAACGACTCAGTAACGACTTTAAATGAAGCAAAGTAAAATACTTGAGTTAAGACATACCTAAATAGCCTATGAATAACGTTACCGAGTTTTTGAAAATACTCCAAAAAGTAGGCTTACAAGTACACAAAACGACTTCGTTACTGTAACGATACTAAATGCAGTTTGCTACTTCAACCCCAGCTGGTATGTTATTTATTAAGCACGAGTCTCATAGCAGTATTTGGATGTGCAGCTGTATTTTGATAAACATCCAGGAAACTCTAAATTGTTCATAAGCTCTTTACTTTACTACTCTTTGCTAATTTCTCCATTTTCTTTCTCTCTCTCTCTCTCTCACACACACACACACACACACACACACACACACAGGGAGACAGAGGTTTTCCAGGAGATCCAGGTCCTCCAGGAGCAGAGGGCCGTCCTGGATCAAATGGTCATGCTGGGCCTAAGGGACCAAAGGTAGAATATCAGCTTGGCTTTTGTGGCTCCTTCAATCTTACATCCGGAATATCTCCACATCCCATAGTGTCCTCAGAGGGCAACATCGATTCAAGTTGTATATACAGATTGTGTACTTAGTTGTGCTTACTGCATCACACTAAATCACTAAGATTTATCATAGGTTGCTCTCTTTGACAGGGCAGCACTGGGCTTGATGGACATGTGGGACCAAAAGGCGATCCGGTAATATAACTGTGCTATAGAAATGTGTGTGTATTTGGGTGTATGTGTACAGGTAGACAACATGCAAACTTTGTGGTAGAGCAGGTATCCGTTCTGTTGTATCTGTCTGCCTTTAAGAAAGTATTCTAGTTTTATTACGGTCATTACAGGGACCTGACGGCAAAGAAGGATTTGATGGGTCTCATGGTTTACCGGTGAGTTGTCTTATTCTCTTACACATCTGTGTTACTCTGTTCCTCAGCTGATTTATGTATTGTGTAAGTGCATGCTCTTGCATATTTTGATAGATGCAAGTTACTTCCTTCTGATGTTGTTTTCTTACAGGGTATCCCAGGTTTACAAGGACCTCCAGGCCCTCCAGGGGCCCCAGGATGCAATGGAACAGATGTAAGAAATGATTACACATTAACAGTGGTATCTGTAATATTTTCAGTTCATTTGTGACTTGGTAAATTGAGCTTTACCATAAATATAATAAAATAGAGAGTCAGAGCTTTTCAGTGACACTGTTTCCACTCTCAGACAAAATGAATTTATGCTTGAATGTGTCTGTGATAGCCTACTCGAATGTTTGCATTTTGAACACATTACCTTCTTTTAGGGAGATGATGGACACCCTGGAATTCATGGAGCCAGTGGTATTTCTGGAAATCCAGTAAGAAACGAAAAATCTATATATCATGATGTTGTACTCAGATGTACCCAGATAGAATATGTTTACTCATCAAACTCTACAAAATTTGCCTCAGCTTTGTCTTTACTTTACAGGGTCCACCAGGTCTGCCTGGACTTAAGGTAATAAAATGTATAATGTGCCACCAGGGCTGGTTATTAAGAAATTTTTGTATCTGGGAAAGGTGAGACTGCAGAGTTGCAGCAAAAACTGCCTTTTTAGAAGTTTATTAGCAGGAATAAATAACATGACACAGCAGTAGCAGGTGCCCTCTCAAGCTCCCAAAGCTCATTTTGTACCTAATCAATTTGAGAGAAATCACTTGTTTTATGATTTTCTTTGTTTTAATCCCTCTGTCAAGTCCGTCCTTACATTTCTATCTGCCACAAATGTGTGCTACTTCTCTAAGTTAATTCTCAGTACATGTTTATTTGTATTCACAAGATTACTAGCATTATTGGTCATAGAGTACACGTCATAAACCTCCTAACAGTATCAGAAAGTAGGTTTTTGTGAGCCTCATTTCTGTAATCATGATGATTCTCAGGTATAGACTCTATAGAGCCAGTCATCTGTATGTATCTGTGAACAGGTCATTTGCATGTACCTACTCTATGTGTAGTTTTCATGTCATGTGGTGGTGGCAAAAACATGTCTTAGCTAAGGTCGTCTGCAGTCTTCCAACTTTTCATCTTTGAAAAATAATTTCCAACAAAGATTGTCTGCCCAGCTGGGACAGACTGGAAGCTGTGATCAATACAGATGTATTCGACTACTTGCAAGCCACGGCGCCAAAGCTGTTGCCATCTATTATGCTGTAGTTCATCTAGTAGTGGTGACACTGCTGTGTTCCAGCGGGGCAAATGGACAGATTGCTTTGACCTGGCTACCACCCTTGGCCCTTGAAAAATACCCAAGAAAAAACAATAGACATGAAACATCTTCAAAACCTGCACCCACTATATAATCCCTCCCTAATCCTCACTCCTTTTCACTGTGTGGACATATGGGTACAGCTGCTATGCTGGGATTGTGCAAGTTGTCTTACTTGGATGCCATATTTCTAAAGCCAAGTGCACAGGTACATGCTATCCACTTGGTTGTCAGACACAATTAGAATTCATTATAAACTGCAGCAAAGCTCTGTGAATCGACATCACAAACTATTGGAGTAAAAAAAAAAAAATACTTAGAGTGAGCGAGTGTTCACAGACATCTCCTTGACAGTAGTTACGCACAGCCTCCACAATTAGGCGAACATTTGCAATGTATCGGTATCAGGATTCAGATGTACATGGGCGATATGCTTGAGTCTCTCCTCATGCCCATTCTTAACATTTTGACAAAACTTGTGAGTGAGAGAGATTGTTGTGTGAGTCCACTTGTAGCCACTTCATGCTGTTTTCATATGTCTGTGTCACGGTCGTAGATGCTTTTAACTAGCTCTGCCCATTTAAGCTTGTTGAAACCCTTTAAAAAGGTAGAGCCTATGTGAAATAGGTTGACATTTGTAACCCTTATTCTACGAACACAGCTAAAAGCCTCTAAATATTGATTCCGCTCTTCCAGTAGTTGCTGAAAACATAGTGAGTGAGAACTAGGGTTTATGCGGTCGATTCATTGCAGCAAACCCCTAAGCCACTGAATGTGGTCATTGTAATTCTGAGCACATGCATGTCAAGTGCAAGGATACATAAAGATGAGTGATGAAGCCTACAGAGCCCAATCGAGAACTAAATTTCCAAAGGTAACTGTTTAGTGTTGCTCCACGCAGTATTAGCGCATACCTGTGATTATCAGGTATTTCAACACTAAATGCAATTCAATTCAACTCAAATCTTAAATAAACTTACTTCCTCCATTTCACAGGGTGAATCTTGGGTGTTAATAGATTTAATACCAGGGCCACCTGGACCACCTGGGAGGGACGGAGACATGGTAACTATTTAGATTGCAATATAATAAAAAGAGTTTTTGTTTGTACAATATTCTTCATGATAGTCAAAGGCACTTTCCATTAATTTCCTTGCTGTTTCAGGGATACCCAGGTCTCAGTGGAGAGCCTGGACCATTAGGCGAAGTTGGAACAAGGGGCTCTCCTGTGAGTGAAGTTGTTTTATTACTTTGCACAGACTACATTTGGCATTATAGAAAATGATTATGCAATGCTTGATATAATTGCCTCCCTTATTTGTGAACAGGGATTTCCTGGCCTTCCGGGGGCTCCAGGATCTAAGGTAGTGCTGAATATTTCTTTGGATGTATGTACAGTATTTGACAGCTTATACTTGATACCTCATACCTGATGATGAGTGTGAGTATTTACTGGTGGTCTAAGTGGCATGGAGGAAACGCATTAGAAAACCACAGCTGCAGAGTGTCTGTTGTGGACTGGTTATCTTTTTTATCATAACTGGCAGTTTTTACACTACCTGGGAAATTGTTAACATTTTCTGGCTGTTGCTGTGTAGTGATTTCTACTGGATAGTCACTGCAATTGTTGCTATGACTATAGTATTTTAGAATGCAGTGTGAAGATCTATGCGTCCTGGTCTCCCAGCTGTCCGTGAAAATCCTCTCAGCCAGTTGTAAATGGTGATAACATGTTTAGTATGAGAGAAAGGTCAGGTCATTCTGTTCCCATTGGTTGGAGTTAAAGCAACAAGAGTGGGAAACGTGGGAACTGACCTCGACGAAACTGTGAGAGCAGCAAGAAACAAAGCAAAATAAAAGTTTTTTTTCAAAGGGGAAAGATTGGAAGACCTGCTAATTTATACAAACAAAGTTACCACTGCTTTCCCACATCCCCACATGCTACAGGGTCAAGAAGGCTTATACGGTATCCCAGGACGTCGTGGACTAAAGGTAATTTCCCCTTTTTTTTTCTGCTGCATTTCTGTTAAATGATCATAACATTATCTGTGCGCATGATGTCTTATATCTGATTGAGGATGACCTCAATTTGTTTGATGCAGGGGAGATCGGGACCACCAGGGCCACCGGGGCCACCGGGTCGGACCAGGGAGTTTTCCACTGAAAGCCTTGTTTTAAAGATGCAGCAATACATGGAGGTCAGATCACAGTAATAATTAGTGTTCTACAGAGCGCAGTTTCCTGTATGTATGAGGACAATTGTAATGCAGTATAATCAATATTGCTGCACTGAAGCAATCAAGGTTACGGTTTAAGCTATATATTATTTCATCATCAACATCCATCCATCCATCAGCGTGCTTCAATATTGTAAAATGCATTAACTATTGTATTTATTGTGGTTTATCAGCTTGTCATAGTTTTTTGGGGGTTGCTTCGTCCCTAAATGACAGTGGAAATAAAGTCCATTGGAGGCATAGCTATTGCACCTGAGGCAACTCATTTCACACCACGCTTTTAGTTTCACACTTAAAAATTAAACATAAGCCCTGTGGTGTCACACTTTGCTTGCTGGAACAGTTTCCAGATTTTTGCAGTGGGTGATTGAACAGCAGGCTCTGACACAATGTCAAGGTTCAAAACAAAGGCTGGACTTTCTCTTAGAAAATGGAAAAAGTAAAAGGAGGAAAAAGAAAAGACCAGTTAAGAGGGACATTTTCAAAACCTATCATGACCATTAGAGGTCATTATAATTTGATTTTTCTTGTGTAGAACTGGAAATTGCGCCCTGATGGTGGCACGAAAGGAAACACAGTCACAGTCACCAAAAAGAAAAAGAAAAAAGGGATTCATCTTCTGGGGATTATGAATGTCTGTAGCTAATTTTATATCAGTGTGGCCAGCAGTTAGTGTTGTCATTGCAACTAACTGAGCCATACTATAACATGAGGTCTGTTTTTTTATTCAGGATCTAAAAGGAGACAAAGGAGATGTCGGAGAAAAAGGCTGCCAGGGCGATCCAGTAAGTTTCTCTTAAAAATTCACACCAGTGACCTGGCATTATACTATACACATTTCAAAGTTAATGCCTTTTTTGTTTTTTAAAATCTCCAAAGCTGCCACTCCTGATACTTTTTGTGCCTAGTTAGTGTTGTGTATCTCTCTCTCTGACTCCTGTGCTTATTTCAATCTGTTCGTAGGGAGATATTGGTTATGGCCTTTACGTCAAAGGATCAAAGGGAAGCAAAGGACCTCATGGGCCAGAAGTAAGATACTACTTCCTATCTCTTCCATTGATCCTCACCTTTGAGTCTCCTCATCTGACTGTGCATACATATGAAATGAATCGGTGTCCCAAAACAGAAAATGTTGCCCCAAATCTTTTCACTGTCCAAACATTTTTTTTTACCACTTCACTTTGCATTGAAAGGCTACAGTTAACACCTTGGAAAAAGCTCAAAACAGATGATGACCAGCAGAGGGCAGTGATGCAACATTTAACTCAATGTTATTTGGCATTTTACAGGAGAAGGAAAGGAAAGAAAAGAAAAAAAGACCCATATCATTGATCTATATACATCATTCCACGAAACTTCTGTTGCTAGAAATTATTGCCAAGGCAAAGTGCAGAGTTTTACCACTACAACTTTTTGTTATTATTTTAAGGGCTTGTGATATAAACCTGACAGAGGCACTGCTTTTTGAAAGGCACATGTGTGGGCCTCCCCTCTTTCCCTACGGTTGATTGCAAACTCATCTTTTTAAGAAAGATAAATGACTGAAAAAGGTATGCCTGAGGCCCTTGGTAAACTATTTTCTGTTTAGACAGCAATACCTGTTGAATCCTCACTGTTTTTTTTTGTCCTTTCAGGGAAAGCCAGGGAAGGACGGTGATCCTGGACAATATGGACAGGAGGTACTGTACTACTGTGCTTTGTGTGTGTATGTGGTTTTGAGATTAATTATGTTCTTGTGTGTAGGTGTGTGTGTGTGTGTGTGTGTGTGTGTGTGTGTGTGTGTGTGTGTGCTTAATCATTTTGTGGCTTTTGAATACAATATAGTTTTCTTTAGGGAAGCCCTGGCCACAGCGGTGATCCAGGATATCAAGGGACACCAGGAGACACGGTTAGTGAACTGTTTGTGTCAAAAACATTATGCAATCCTGAAGTGGGTTGATATACTTTATTTTATGCTAACTCTAGGGTGAAAAAGGAAGCAGGGGTCCACCTGGTCCACCTGGAGATGTGAGTTTACTTCTTACTCTTGATTTTTTATTACATTTTTTTTTAAGTATTTTCAATGTTATACAAGCTAATGGAGAATTCTGTTATGTCAAACTAGTATGTTAGTCTTTGTAATTTATTTTGAAATGTGAAGTATAAGTGGCTACAGCTATCCCCACCCCTGCAAGATTTCACTGCATGACCCCTATGGTTTTGTTTCTAGATATTTGGGCCTGAGCCACTCAAAGGATACCACGGAGATCCTGGTTCCAGTGGCCCTCCTGGTCCTCCTGGGCGTCGAGGTAGATCAATAGCAATAATAATCAATCAAGATCAATAGATCAGTGACTGACAAATTGTGAGATAACAGACACATAGATCAGTAAGGCTAAATTTAGCCTCTGCCATGATTCTATTGTTGTAGTAGTGGTGGTTATAACTCTATAAAGTAATCAGACTTGCAAATATAGTAATAATAAGTCACTATTCTCCTCTCAGGTATTGTGGGGTTTCCTGGACCAGATGGACCTCCAGGTGTGCAGAAAAGAGGCTATCTCTCTATTTACAGCTAATAAAGAAGTATGACATTTGTTTTGTCAAAATATATAAATATATAGGTCACAGTCTCTCACTTTCCATTACACAGGCCAAGTGTCTGGGAATTATGTGCCGGGCCCACAAGGTTTCCCTGGCTTTCCGGGTCCCAAAGGGGAGCCTGGGGAACCTGGGGCTATTTATACTGGACTCCCAGGTCTAGATGGGGATCCTGGTGATACAGGACCTCAAGGGGATACGGGCCCACCTGGACCTCCAGAAGACAGAAGTATGTGTAAACGTCTCCTTTCTAATAAATTGTTTCATCTAAACACTACAATTATGACTACCTTGGCTACTAATATGGTAATCACACGACTACTGGTAATACTGATAGTTATTTCAAGTATCTTGATTAACTCAACAACCTTCTTGTTCCTCTCAGTTATGTAAACCTTTCCTTTTTGAGTACTTTTAGTCTATAGGCTTGTACTATGTTATGATAAGCTAATATGACAGGGCCAGTTGCCAGATAACAATGTCTACATGGAATTTTTAACCTGATATAAAAGCTACAGGCTTAAAGGGCTTGTAGCCAGTGTAAGGGGCATCAATGCTACATCTTACTACAGTCAGCAGAGAGAATTTATATCATTAAATATCTTCTCAGAGCTCCCTTGCTTTCTTCTCTTTTCTGTTATCTAGTGATAAAATGTGAGTTCCTTTACAATAATGCAAACTAAATAATTACATTATAATAATAATAATCGAATATTGTTACAATAATATTTACTGAGTGCATTTTTGACATGCACGAAAACGTTTTTTGAAAATAAAATAAAGGATTGTCTCTTGTGGGTAGAGAAATGCAGTGGCCATTCATTTCAACGATTTTATAAAATACTGAAATTTGCATACTTGTGTTCAGTCAGTCAGGATAAGCCTATTAAGCCACATAATAACACCTCTCCTCCCACTTTATCAAAGAGTTCAGCGACCTGTGGCGTCGCAGGATGAATTGTTCTGCCCGTGATCATACAAATACTCTGATATAGCAGATATTCGATTATATGGAAGTTTTTTGGGTTTTTTTTGTTTGTTTAACAAATGAGCTAACATTACTACATGGTAAAAGAAAGCAAAAAAGGTGGTGGTGATACGCAAGCATTGAGGCTGTTTATTGTTATGGTGTATAGTAGACACATTTTTGATTTGATCATTACGAGTTCTCAATTACCATCAAATGCACAAATGAAAAGAAAAACATTTTTTGATATAAATGTGGCAATATTGGGAAAGACTAATAGTAAGCTGATGGGCTTTGTTGTTTGTGTTGCTTGTAGCTAACAGGATAACAAAAGGTCTCCCAGGAATGAAGGGAATGAAGGGTACACCTGGAGATAGGGGATATAATGGGACATTTGGAAAGAAAGGTGGGAAACTAACTTTTATTCATAAATTAATGAAATGAATAGTTACTATTCCATTTGTTTCACAGTGGTTTGTCATCGCCTCTTACATGCTAACTCGCAATCAACAATAAGATACATGACAGTTTATAGAGCCCTTCAATATATTATCACTTTTTAGTGCAAGTTTTTAGTACAAAAATAAAAGGTTATGATGAGGAAAATATAATACTGTGTAATAAAAATGGGACTCACTAATATTTCCACTCTCATGCTCTGTAAAGGAGAGAAGGGGGAACCTTGTTATGACTGCATTGGAGCAGGACCCCCAGGAACACCGGGTCCCCGTGGTCCACCTGGCATCCCTGGTAAAGCCATTCATTAGATTCATTGGACACACACGTTTCTACCGACTATTTCAAGCAACATTCATAGTATGCATTTTTACATTTTACTGGTAATAATGGAAAGTAAAAGAAGCTTAAAGCTAAAGTAGACTTACTGTACATGTTTCTGTTGCTCAGGCAACAATCAAGGACCAGGTGCCAAAGGTGATCTAGGCATCCCAGGACCTACAGGTTTAACTGGAAGACCAGTAAGAAAAAATGTCTTAAAAAAGTACTTTGTTGTTGTTTTTTTCTTTTTTTCTTTACAAACACTTGTAAACAATTGTTATTCTCTGAAGGGTCCTGTTGGTGAAAGAGGATATCCAGGCCCTCCAGGACAAAAGGGAGACTCATATTCCTACAGCACTCCAGGGATAAAGGGAGTGACAGGAGACCCAGGGCAGCTTGGCTGGCCTGGTCCAGATGGCCTCCCTGGGTTTCCTGGGTTACCAGGTCGTAAAGGCAATCAAGGCCCTCCAGGGGATTTGGTGAGAAGGTTTTGACTGACTTTATTACAGTAACAGTCAAGCCTTTGCTATTTGCGGCACATTGTAATGCTTCAAAGTTCTCAACAGTTCTCCATCCCCTCTCTAGGATCCATACCCTGGTGGGAAGGGAGACCGTGGTTTTCCAGGCCCACAAGGGCCTTTTGGGAGACCAGGACCAGTTGGCCTCCCTGGGCAAGTTGGATATGGGCCCCCTGGACTTCCAGGAAGTAAGGGAGATGTTGGGGTACCTGGCCTGCCTGGGGAGCCTGGAATTCCAGGTAAAGAAACACGCTGAGAAACAAAACAGTTTGATTGACATTTAAACATAAACATACAAGTTGGCGGAGAAAAAGACTGACAGCCGCTGTATATCATTTCTTCCCTCCTTCCTTCATTGGTAGGCCAAAAAGGGGAACCAAGCCATATCCACACCACTGGACCTCCTGGACCACCTGGATTTAAAGGCTTGCCTGGTTTACCTGGAAGCTCAGGTAAGCACGGCTAATATGATGGATGAATGGATGGATGGATGGATGCTCTGTATATGATCATACAATAGATAATTAAGGAATCTCTCATACTTAACAACAAACATCCAGGTTATCAAGGAGCATCAGGTGCCCCTGGAATACCAGGTTTTCCAGGACAGAAAGGAGAAAGAGGTCCTGTGCCATTTGCTGGAAACCAGGGGATCCAAGGACAGAAAGGTAATCCATGTGGTGTTAAGGTCAAGCAAAAAAAAATACATTTATACTCTGTAGATAGGTGTTTTATCAGTTTAAGTTACTTTAGTATATGACACCTCTTTAAGAGAATGGGAAACAGCTAATAGTGTCATGAATGAATCATTAAGGTTTTTATTAATTGTATTAATGTGTGTGTGTGTGTGCGTGTGTGTGTGTGTGTGTGTGTGTGTGTGTGCGTGTGCGTGTGTGCGTGCATGCGTGCGTGTGTGTGTTGTTCAGGTGACAAAGGGCAGCCAGGTCTCAAAGGTTTTCCAGGTAGGGGCTTGCCTGGTCAGCCAGGTTCACCAGGCCCTCCTGGTCCTCCAGGACTGAAGGTCAGGGACACAAACAAAATTTGCTAAGTAGCAGTAGACAGCTACATATAGTATACTTTGCCATACTGCAGGTACACGGAAATGTGTTTATATGAATATAAAAATAATGCACTGTATATTTTGTATTTTCAGGGAGATGGTGGCCACGGAATCCCTGGCCCCCCAGGCCTCCCCGGGCTTCCAGGAGAAGAAGGACGTCAGGGCCCTACAGGAGATCCTGGGACCCCTGGTCTACCTGGGAAACCAGGGCTAATTGGCAACCCTGGTTATCCAGGAGAAAAAGGTACTCATACGCCAAATAGATAAATATAACTAAACTGTAGCTCATAGAAAGATAGAAAGACATTATTAGATAATAAATGGGAAGGTTCTTCCAAAAAGACCAGTTCATTCTTACATACATATTCAAACAAACATGTGTTCATCTATTTACTGCATTATTCTATGCTACATTCAGGAAATAAAGGTTCTATAGGGCCCCCAGGAGTACCTGGTAGCAAGGATTCATGTAAAGGATTACCTGGACCAGTGGGACCACCAGGACCAGATGGTTATCCAGGACCTCCAGGTCAGTGTATATTGAAGTCATGTGATGTACTTTATTGACAACATCAGAAGGACAATGAAAGTTAAAAGATAAAAGTAGATTAAATGTCAACTCTTTTGTCCTATAATTAATAAATGCTTCTTCACTATTCTCTTCACCTCCATTTTTTCCTCTGCTCCAACACTTATCTCTCTGTCTTCCCTCTCCCAGGACCTAATGGCTTGCCTGGTGTGAAGGGGAATGTAGGTTTGCCAGGGTCTGGTCATACTGGCCCCCGTGGTGAGCCTGGCTCCCCTGGGACATCAGGCCTTGGTTCACTTGGGTTTCCTGGACTAAAAGGGATCAAGGGACAGAACGGCCTGCCTGGTCAACCAGGTATGGTGATGTTTCTCTGACAGGACACTGCAATCACTGATGATACTTAATTCTTCATTACATGATATATGTGAAGTCACTTTTCAACTTTTTCAACAACTTTGTATACTATTTGGTATCCACTGTCTTAACCATGTATTGTCTAAGAAAACATTATGTCTAATCAAAGTGCATGTCAAAAATACTTTTGCAAAAATGATGCAGTGCCAATGTGAGAATGTGCAGAGACTGTAATTAGAGAATACATTTATGGAATTGTATTTAGAGCTTTTCTTAAAAATGTTCCACTTGGATTTCTTCAGGATTGAGAGGAGACCCTGGACCAGAAGGATTACCAGGATATGGACTAGAGGGATTGCCTGGAATTGTGGGACCACCAGGCCGAATAGGTAACACATAAATACAAACACACACACCTTCAAAGACAGGTAAATTGCTGTGTATCTATTAAACAGAAAAAGTCTTACAAAGTCTCTCTGCTTCTCTCCATTGTTGGTGATTAATTTTATATGTGGTTCACAGTTATGATGGACTTAATGCCCCCACGACTGTTCCCCACACAGGTTGCCCTGGCCCACAAGGAGCCAGAGGTTCCCAGGGTCCACAAGGCATAAAAGGAGAAAAAGGTTTCAGAGGTCCTCCAGGCAATACATCAACAATACCAATAGATATTATTGGGCCCCCAGGAGACAATGGCAATTTGGGTGAGGTTGAAAAATACCTATTTGAATAAGAATATCATTCCACAACCATAAGTTGTAAGATGGAGTTGTTTCACAAAATATAAGTTCTTTTTGTAAAAAAAATGTTTCATTGTTAGAGTTGAAATAAACTTTAGATCTTGGTAGTACAGGACATTTTAGCCAGAGTGCAGATTGAGTCAGAAATGCAATCTCTGCAATTTGTTAATGAAATGGTGATACTTTACAAGGTGATCCTGGTCCGTCCGGTGTCCCTGGAGATACTGGAAGTACTGGACCAAAAGGGCTGAGAGGGATTCACGGAGCACCAGGGAGTCCTGGACTCAAAGGTTTGAAATTAGTGTCACATTTGTAACATTTTTGTTTCACCAAATTAATCTGGTTATATTAACAATTTTCAAACCTGTCTTTGTGTTGTGTGCTTACCTGTGCCCAGGTCCTCCAGGGGATCCAGGTATTGATGGATCAGTGTTTTCAGAAAGAAGGCAAGGACCTGCTGGGACCTTAGGAGACCCAGGAGTGAGAGGTCCTCAAGGTAAGACCTAAACTAGCTCAAGGCCATAGACATTACTTCAATACACATTCACACCTCCAACCTCACAAGTTAAAGTACAGTAATAAGACTACATAGCTCAACCGATTCACTAAAGTATCACAATATGATTTTAATATATGATATCTCATTATAAAATACTATTACTATTATTATTATTATTATTATTATTATTGTTGTTGTTAGTAGTTGTAGTAGTAGTAGTAGTAGTAGTAGATTTATTAGTATTATTCAATAATTTAACTGTACCCTAGCTTCCCAGAAATACACGAACAAGAGATGTGCAGTTGTAGATACCAATGTCTCTTCTCTGTATTTTACCTAAAATTGTTTGGTTTAACCCTCACAGGCTTAAAAGGAATAAGAGGAGATCAAGGAAACACTGGAGGGCCAGGTCAAGACGGTGCACCAGGTCCAACTGGTAACAAAGGAGTTAAGGGAGAACCAAACTACTTTGGATATGGAATCCCTGGGCCAGTAGGACAAAAGGTAGTGATGACTGGTCCAACAGAATCAGGATTCAGGAGAATATATGTGTTTATTATAAATAATGATGATTTCTCTCTCCTTTTCTCTTTATTCTTCTTCCTGTCTTCAGGGTGAACCAGGATCAACCAATACTTACGCGATGAAGGGTCAAAAAGGAGAACCTGGTTTTCATGGACCACCAGGTCAACCAGGAGACTGTGGAGCCAGAGGAAACCCAGGACCTGTTGGCAGAAATGGTTACTACTATTGATCATGAAAATTAGACAGTCAATGATCAGTTGTATTTTTTTACTCATACTTTATTTACCTCTCCACCACACTCTTGTCCCCAACCTGCTGTTCCAGGTGCACCAGGCCACCAAGGGCCTAAAGGTTCAGATGGACCTCCAGGAGTCAAAGGACTCCCGGGACCTAATGGACCACCAGGCAAAGTCCTTTGAAATAATATTTTTCTACTTTATAATGATACCATAAAATGTAATTTAATTGGTCAAGAATTATACTTTTCCCTGTTATATTTGATTTGGAATTTATTTTATGTTTAACCACAGCCATACTTTTTTCATATCCGTTTGTCCCAGGTGTCGCAGGTCTGCCGGGAGTCAGTGGTTATCCAGGTCCTAAAGGCAACCAGGGTCTAGATGGGATCCCTGGACTACCAGGGCAGAAAGGGGACACAAGTAAGAGACTTCATTAAAAGTCCTGTATGGCTCTATGAGTACATCCTGCTTATTACAAACCTATAAGCATTGTTACTTTGTATTTTCTTTCCGTTATTGAAAAGTAGCTAACAGCACCTTCAAAGGCATGACTATAGCCAGTGCTCACCTATCCTTCCATCTCTCCTCTGTAGTCATAATTGGAGGGACACCTGGAGGACGTGGTGAACCAGGTCAACCAGGTGAGTTACAGGTAAATGACACTATACTTTTCAAAGCTTCTATGAGCATCCCACTATTTTATTTTCACACTTGGCCCATTTGGAGAATTTTCTGGGTTTGCCTTGCTGTCTAAAGTTCTGTGTAGCTGGCGAAAGCGTCTCTCAAACTTGGGAGCAGTCCAAATAATCTGTCTTGGCAAACCTCAGAAAAATGGGATTCCCACTCTACCAGACCCCACTTATGCCTCACTTGCAGTCCTCATCAGATATTAAAGCAATAGACTCCACATGCTAAAGGCCAGATAATGGGATTGGTTCAATGAATGTTACCTCTTTAAGCATTATTAAAGCTTTAAAGCTACTCTAAAAGAGTTTAAAGCTGTTATGTACCCGTTGTGTTGGACTACAGGGCCCCTACTGTGACTACAGTGATTCTTATGAATGTCTGTATCAATCTTTTAAAATTTGAAGGTCAAATGCTACTCATTTATAACTCCTCTTCATCACTAGATGCACAACTTTACTGTGAGCAGATTAATAACAATCAAATTATGAAATGAAACTGATCAGAGATAATCCACTGTAAAACATTGTATTCTTTACTACTGATTTGTACTTTTGTTGACATCAGTGGACTGTTCTTTCTGTATTGTAGGCCCTCCCGGGGACCCTGGTCCTACCTTGCCAGTCATAGTAAGTCCTGGACCAATAGGAGACAAAGGATTGCGAGGTCTACCTGGGCTCAATGGTCCAAGGGGTCTACCAGGAAGAGAAGGGGCATGTTCTTGGTTAAAAGGAGACCGTGGCCATCCTGGCAGTCCTGGTAACCCAGGTGAGGATGTCCTACTGGAGGAATTAAGGAACTCACGTACCTTTTTGTAAACATGAATGGATATGGCCTGAGAATGTGATATTCTGGTGTTTTTATCTGCATAATATGCAAACATCATTACTTTTAAAGGTGTTTTAAATCCAAAAAAAAATAACTCTCAGCAATCATCACTTGCTCCTCACAACTGTGTATGTAGGATGTCCTGGCTTACCTGGCCCTCCAGGTCCCACTGTGCCTGGGTTTAAAGGAGACAGAGGGAACGAAGGTCTTATAGGAAGCCCAGGCAATAGAGGACCCCCGGGAGATCCAGGCCCTCAAGGACTACCTGTAAGCGATCCTGACATTTATTTATTTGAGGATTACTTGACACGTCTGATAAAAAACTTTTTACAAAGCAAAATGAAGATTCAAGTTTAGTGTTCTGGATTCATATTTGTTCTCAACAGGAGACGGGATTTTCTTCTCAAAGTGTATGATAAAATGTGGCTTTTCTCTCAGCAGGTCATCTCAGATGAGATTACTTCAATCGTCACATACAGTTACATCACATCTGATACTGATACCTTTAATGCTGAGTCTTCAAAATTTCACTGTACTGCTAAAAGACGCATCTTTGACCTTTCATTGTTTCATTTGCCTCCCCAGGGTGTAAGAGGCAAAACTGGAAGCCCTGGGCCAAGAGGTGATTGTGGTCCTCCTGGATTCCAAGGGCCCCCTGGTAATCTGTCACTTCAGCTTTAGCGTATAGATTACGTGCTCTCTTTGAATTCCTCCCCAGACACAGGCATATCTGTCACCACAGAAGAGTAATAGTCCATGATTGATTTATGTTCCTACAATGGAGATGAAATACAAATGGGACAGAGAACAAAGGGGACAGAGAAAAATAAGATTAATGAGGATTAATTTCACTTTTTTTCTGTCATACAGCATAAGATGGAATTTATAAAATAGGGTTTGAAGACAAGATAATTTACTTGCAATCTATTTATGTCCTGTGTATTTTAGGTGAGAAAGGAGACCCTGGATACAACCCAGGCCCACCTGGTCTGCCTGGAGTCAAAGGTTTTCCTGGACGACCTGGTGCGGCAAAAGTTTTTCTTACTATTGTTCACAATAACCAGGAATAACAATGAGCCCTAATGATAGCCTCCAGATTCAAACCACTTCACCATCTTAATAGTTAGTCAGTTATTATTATCAGCAGAGATGCAGTATTTCACCCATCAACGTTAGATAACTCATCTAGTACTACTGTCGTTTACAGTTTCTAGAAATTCCATAAAACCACAGATATTATACATTTTCTGATTGAATTTACTGATTATTCCTTCCCTGTCCCTACAGGCCTCAAAGGTGAACCAGTATTTGCCAAGGGCATATTTGAACCAGGCTTTCCTGGCTTACCAGGTCCCCCTGGCAATCGAGGAGCCCCAGGGAGCACTGGACCATCAGGACAACCAGGCCTTCCAGGTTCAAAATTTTATCTCAGTTCAATCTATGCACTGTGATTTCAAGATGTGCTTCTACTTTTTGGCTCCAGTTACTCATACTCTTCAAAGCCAAGAATACAGATTTTTTCAGGGTTTTTTTTTTTCAATTTTGTCACCTTGCCATTAACAAATTGACATTGAGCAATGCTGTTGATTGTGGTTTCTGTTAGCTAAATGGATTAATTGTCTCTTGCTGCTCATATCATGAAAATGAGAAGCTGTAGAGTTGTGTGATGCACAATATTTGCAAATTCCAGTAATAGCCACTTTCACAAAGCTGGTCCTCTTTGCATTATGTGACACTGGATCTTTCTGTCCCAGGTAAGCCAGGTGTCAAAGGAGTGCGTGGTCCCAGTCCACTCGGCCAGCCCGGATTTCCTGGCCACAAAGGAGACAAAGGAAGCGCAGGAGTGCCAGGTATGTGCATGTGTTGAAAGATGTATTTGTGAGTGTAGATGTGCAGAATTTACCACATGATGTCACTTGATACATTGTACATTTTGTTCTTCATTAATGATGTATTTACTGTACAGGTCCAGAAGGTAGACTTGGAGACGCAGGCCGAAAGGGTCCTCCAGGGCTGCCTGGAGGAGGCGGTCCACATTATGTTGACAGTTTCCTGATAGCTAGACACAGTCAAAGCATCCGTGTCCCTGACTGCCCTCCTGGCTCCAACCTCATCTACTCTGGTTACTCGCTTCTTTTCATCAAAGGAAATGATAAAGCTCATGGTCAGGACCTTGGTAAGAGCATGGAAACTCAAGAAATACTTTGTTGATTCTACATCATAAAAAAAAACTTGTGTCTTTGCTTGAGTCATTTTATGACGTTCTAACACTTCAAATGTGTCTCTCAGGCACCATGGGAAGCTGTCTCGCTCGCTTCTCCACCATGCCCTTCCTGTTCTGTGACACAGAAACTACCTGTCGCTATGCTTCTCGTAATGACTACTCATACTGGTTGTCAACAGACACCCCTATGCCCATTAACATGGTTTCCATCACAGGAGAAAAGCTGGCCTCCTACATCAGCAGGTGGAGGATTGCATACACACAAATACACAGACTCATATACATTCTTTTACTGTATGTTTCATAAGTAAATTGATTTTCAGTCACTGGAAACATTTAATTACTATTTGACATGACTTGGGACAATATTGATATGGGTGTCTGTATGCCTGTGTGGTTTAGGTGTGCAGTGTGTGAAACCACCTCCAATGTCATAGCCTTCCACAGCCAGACAATTCTGATACCTCAATGTCCCGAAGGTTGGGAGTCCCTGTGGACTGGATACTCATTTGTTATGGTAAAAAAAAACAAAAAAACAGCTTCTTTCCTCTGAATCTTCTCATATGCCATTTTTCTTTCCAAGTAATGTTTTTCCTTTGATCTTTCTCCATTCTAGCAAACAGGTGCTGGTGCAGAGGGCTCCTCGCAGCCTCTGGTTTCTCCTGGCTCATGTCTGGAAAGTTTCCGCCAAGTGCCCTTCATTGAATGTCACGGCAGGGGAACATGTAACTACTACCCTGATTCCTATAGCTACTGGCTGGCCTCCCTCGATGCCAAAAACATGTTCAGGTAAACTGTTCACCTTCTCTGTTTAAGCAGTGGTGGATGCATGCGGGCACACCTTCATGCACAGTTTGAATTACTTTATTTTCAAGATGAGGTATGACATAATTTCCAACATAAACAGCAGCTAACCCCAAAAAATTTCCTGATCAGTGCCATTTCCGTTCGATTTAAGAATCAAATTCTGGAGGGAAAATTGCCACAGCTTGCCACAGCTCACTTTCCCGACAGAAACCATTTTAATTTTAATATTATCAAAGCTACAGCTCCACTACATCATGATATTAGGATTTTTTTTAACTGCATCTGTAACATTGTGTGCATATGTGTGTGTTTTCCTCTCGCCTACAGTAAACCTGCTCCTCGGACAGTGAAGGGACCTTCTCTACAAAATGTAATCAGCCGTTGTCGGGTCTGTAGGAAACTATGGCAGTCTCGCTCAGATGACAAGCGTGGGGACAGTTTTTAACACTGATTATTTCATTTTTTTGCGTTATTTGAAATATGAAACTATGTGAATATTAAAATTAATGAAACATTTAGTCATCCATTATAGCATATGGTGGCTGTAGTGTGCCGCCAGAGTGTAATTATTCTTGAGCCTCAATAACAGTCAATATTAGCAGTTACAAAGGTAATAGTAGCAGTTATACATTGTCTTTTCTGGATTGTAAATGCTTTAACTTTTACTTAGAGTTTCACATTAAATACTTAACCCTACATCCTTTTTATCATAGTTTTCCTCTGATGTTATTGGTAATATTATAAAATATAAAATTGACAAAATGCCATGTAACACCAAAAGGTCTTTTGGATTTTAAGAAAAAAAAACAAACAAACACCAAATGTCCTCATTTGTGCATATGATAGTCAGACTACTGAGAAATAATTAACTTGTTTATACAGTGATGACACTGACACGTTTGCTGCTTCGTTCCACATGAGCTGAGAAGACCAGTGCAGTCCAGTCAATGGATGACGTCAAAAGTATTAGCTCACAACGAATGACACACATGTTCCTATGACATCTGGAGAGGAAGCACTGTGACTTGCTCCTGCTTTGAAATTGTAACATTGTGTTTTCTCACGCAATTATAGAGTTATTTGTGCTGTCACTCTAGAAGCATTTTTTTTTTTTTTAAATTTCAGCATGTTAAATGATGCATGGAAAAGATTAAACTTTATGACTCATACTGCCTGCAATTTTTTCCATTCCATTTCTAAATGAACTGTCAGGACGTGACACCACAATCAAACGGCTGCTGTCTCTGTAGGTTAGGGGACAGAAAAAAAATGCACATTAAGACCTCGAGAGAAGATTTTGTGGAATGTTTTCTTGCATCTCATCTCTCTCTTTTTTGGTTTGTCAATTGGGGGAAACAAATAAAATACAAATGAAGAGACATAATGTTTTTTTTAATGTATTAATCTGGCCATTGATTCCAGATGTAACCCAGGATTTGAAAGAAGCCATTATCAAAAGCTTAAAATAGCTGTTTGTATGTTTTACTATTGCTACATAATTGATGTTAGGATTATCAGCTGTTTACCTACCAGTCTGAAGCAATTTTGCGAGTTTAGCATCAAACATCATTCCCTTACTTACCAAGAGCTGTCTCCAGCGGTGGAAAGCAACCCTTTTGTTTTGTTTCTATTTCTATTATTTTCTTCTACTGAAACTAGCATGCTGATCAGCTAGCTCTAGCCCAGTTAGCCCATCTCATCACTGTAGCGTCCAGTCTGCCATGAAGAAGTAGTGCTGCTCAGAAGTGTATTATAACCTCTTGTCCTGTAAATGCAAAAATGGTTAAAAAACTTACAAATGTAGCTCCTTAAAGAAATATGTAATTTTCCATCCTGAAAAAAAGAAAAAACTTATTCCTCTTGTGATTTCATCATGTAGTTTTTCCAGAACTATATTTCGAGGAGTACACACTTAATGAACAGTCATTCAAGCTCGCCAATCCATATCTGCCATTGTGATCAATAGATGCACTCCATGTGCAGCTACATGCAAAAAGGCACAATAATTTCCACAAACAACTGTGTTCAAAATACTGTTTCTTTATGGCACTCAGATATTCCAAGATATCGATTGCTCAGAGTCAGAAATAACAAACAGCCTCATATACTGTAGCTTATGTAACAAAGGCAGCTATCACAAGTAACAGCTGAAGAAGACCTGCACACTCCTGTGTGAATTCAAAACCTCCGGTGATGATATATCACACTGATTATCTAATTAAGTTTTGACATTTTTGGAGCAGAATCTCAGCTCATTATAACTGTAGTTCCAACACATCAGAAAGTCCTGATATAACAAGCAGCCACTCCTTGAATGCCACCTTGAATTAAGTAAGTCTTACATGGCCTGGTGCAGACAGTTGTCAGCATGGATAGAAACACGCTTGCTGTAAAGTGCTCTCCGTAGCCTTCTTAACAGGATTATTCTGCTCCCGACAGTGCACTTACTAATTGTTAAGGCAGCTATATTAGACTTCTACACCTCTCTAATTGGGTTAGAATGGCGATTTGTTGAGAGCTTGATGCGCTTCAAGGTTGTTTCCCATTTTAGAAGGACATGTCCTTATAGTTTTCTCGACACACATGCCCTACATGGGCTAGAAAGACATTTCTACTGATATGTTTCAAGATTAGCTTCACATGTTGAAGGATATGATGTATCTTTGAATAGTATCAAACAGATCCAATCCTGAATGACGTGAAGTCCATTACCTTGATTTCTTGACACTTAACATTATGAACATTTTTTTTTGCGTTTATAGGGAAATTATTTATGCAATATAACTTACATACATTTCTTGTACAATGTCATATGGCCTGCTGGCCCGTCCACGGGCCCATTAGAAGGTTCTGTTCTGATGGAGTAAACGCTAAATAGTTTGTCAATATAGACAGATCGGTTGGACTCTCTAGAATTCAAATTTTCGGTTAATTTTGCGCTAACCATAAGCACATAAATAAGATTTATTAATATCTACCAGCATTCTGTACCAGTGGAGCATGGTGACAGCCTGCCATTTAGATGTGTAGAACTCTGATTCTCTCTCCATTCCTCCATTATTTGTATTCCTTTAGTCCATAAGGGTCCACAGATCACAAATATCAAAATGGTTCCTTATATAAAAGTATTCCAGGTAATGAATATCGTAATGAGCAGTCTAAAGCAGACGACCTGCTATTGTTGGTTAGCTATTTGGCTACAAAATGGAGGCCTCCCTGTAAGCATCCAATCAGATTTCACTTCAGGGGGGTCGGGGGAAGATGGCGAGCTTAACCGAGTGTAAGATGTAATGACGTATTCTCTCCATCTGAAAAAGTCTGTTTTTTTCACAGCTCTTATGAATGACTAGCTTGTAGATAGACGTCTCCTCTGACCAATCAGAGGCATCAAAACACTTCATTGTGTTTTCTATTATTTCATATTAAAGAGTTAAAGTACATTTCTTCCAGTTTTCCTTTTGGAGAGGTTTATGGGCACCAGTGAAAAAATCAACTGTAAAGCCCAACTAAACTAACCTATAGGTTTAGAGGCCTTAAAGCTTCAAAGAGTTTTTGACAAGATGTAGAAGTATTGTGGAGCTTTTTTATTGTTCTTGTATAAAAGTATATCCTGTTGGTAGTTATGTAATATGACTTTTTTATTTTACGGGCAAGGACTGAAAAATACTAAAAAATACCATGTATGAGCTGATGTAGTTTAGGTTGGGTTGTAGTCACATACAAAACAAGCACATTTTCAGAAACTAGAATATGTAACCTTTCACATGAGGTCTCATAAATGCATTTTGCCCTTTCAGTTCTATATATTATAAGCAAATGGATGCAAAAGTAGGTTTAAAACAGGTGGGCTTAGAGTGCTTAAAGTTAATTATAATTCAATTCAAACTGAATTTACAATCTGCAATCTGGGTCTTTTCATCCAGTTTGCCTTTAAATTTATCTGAATAAAAACATCGTAATGTAATAACACTTGCATTTGCCTGAGAAATTATTAAAACAGGAACGGTTAATAATTATTTGGTCTATGTACAGTTGCATATTTACAGAATGTACCATTCCAAAATCATTACAGCCTGTGTCAAATACTCCTTGATTCAGATGCGGTAGAACTGTAAAGTGAAACAGAGCAGAAATCTCATTAAAAAGATGCACAGACAAAACTCACAAGGGTGTAACAAATGATAAGTTGACCTTTATGGCCACTGGATATCCCAGTGTCTCCATGCTACCCCGTTGACTCAACTTTATGGCGCAGCGGGGTTAATGAAATCGTTGTTTCCCCCATGTCAGCGCCATTAATGTTTTATTTTACATGAGTGCACAGAGCACTTCACTTACAGGGATTTGCTTTTAAACAAGGAGGCAGAGGGGATCCTTCACATTTACAAGTTACACCAATGACAGCATCAGGATAACCTTCTCTTATACAAGCAGATTACAGTGTGTCAGGATGGTGACGATGTAAAAACCTTTTGTCTCACTCCTAATGACCGCTGTAAATTACAGAGTACATGCCTCAGTGCACTGATGGGGGCAAACACAAAACTGAGGATGGTCTTTACGCAGATAACCTGCATACTCCTCCCTTTTTTCAGGCCTAGGTACTGCTTATAAAACAGACATCTGACAGTGTTGTACAGTTAAGTTGCACATCAGTGGATGTTGTGGTGTCTTACCACGAAGAATTCTCTCAACAAGAAGCACACAAGCAAGATTTTCCAACCAAGGATGGCCTATATTTTATGCATTTTGGCACTTTTGTGTTTTGCAACATGTGTTGCAGAAAACACAGAGACTGCGAAGGGATTTAAAGACCTGCAACTTCAGCAAGACTCATTGCCATGGCTTAACAAATTACAAGACAAACAGGTGAGATGCTTTTATTTTCACCAATACCCTTCTCTGTGTCTCCATAGCTGAAACCAGGCCCCAAGTCCCAGCTGTGATTATGCTGCAGGCATCAGGATGTCCTGTCTACAGATTTTCAATTTGTAAAGTTTGACTTGTGCACTCACATTTTATTTATCTTGATCTGTTAAAAGAGTAATTTTACTCTCAGACAGCATTTTGGATGCTGTCGGAACTGCCAGCCCGATTTCTGTCATTTAATAATCCTGAGGGCTGCACCTCCATGAAATTACAGATTAGAGATAGAGTAATAACTTTTGCATTTCCCTTTCTGGCTATATGATCAACAAATGAAAAACATCTATAACATACAACATTCAGATTCCCAGTTTGCTAGGAATAGCATACAGATAACAAAATTCTCACATTTACTAATATTTACGAGTCTGTCATTGTTAAGAAATCTTTACACTATGTTAATATTTTCTTCCCTAGGAATCAACAAAGACACACAACTTTGTAGACTTCCTTTATAAATTTTTGAAATCCGAAAATGGAATTATCCTCAAAGAACCCAGAGACACAGCAAAACAGGAGAAGAATCAACGTAGACTGGGTACTCGCTACACAACTCGCAGAGCTGGCTGCAGAATATTCTTCTGGAAATCCTGGACTGCCTGCTAACTTTATTCTCACTTAAGTGCCAGACTGCCAAACCGTGAAATTGATATCTCAAGTTTCTTTTTATCGCCACGATGTAGTTTGGCTCTTGACATACACTCATATTCATACTTTGGTTGATTGCCGATTTAAGGTCCCATGTTATTATGTAATCATTGTGTTTTTAAGATAAAGGAAATGCTCACACAAAGAACATTTGTGTCCTCCTTCAAAGTAAAAACAACTGTCTGAGAATATAAAATTGACACTTCTGCAAACTGTGTATGACTACTATGTGAATTAAGCTTTCATTTTCTATGTAGCCACAAAAGGCAACATTTTTGAGGCATGACTTCAACAAAACAATTAGCAAGACAACTTCTAAACAGATTGTGGATTTGATTATTAGTATCCTGCTGTGCTTCTGTTATCTTACAGTGAGACTATGTAACTTTAGAAGATTATTACATCCTTCCTCTTACGTATAAAATGTTTAATTCATAAGCAATAAAGCACAAACTTGCTCAATTCAGTACTCTCGGGGTTGTTGCTGCCACGGTCTTTCTCGGTCTGGTAAGAACAGTAGCTGAATGTTTGCTGTGTGATAGAGAGTGGTACTGCTGTGTCACTGACAATACTGAGACAGACTCTACTTGTGCAACTGTTACACTATGTTTTATCATTTATCTTTATCCCATAAATGTCACAACAGAAGTTAAATGGTCTCACTTTAAATTCAAGTCTTGACAGTCATTTTTTATTTCACTATTCAAAGTAAGCTGTACACGGTTTTTGGCTGTTTCTGAGATGCCGGAACTACTTGGAACTGCACCAACATCCATGTCTGTTTAAAAGCACCTCAGCCACTTTTCATTCTCGCAGTTAGCTGAACAATAGCTGACCCTCCTGATCCTAAATGCCTGCATTATTTAAAGTACCCTGGCAGCCTGGAGAAGGTGTACACAATGAAGTGGGCACTGAATATTTAATGGTCGGTAAATGAACAGTCACAGTGGAAAAGCTGCTGCAAAACCCTACTTGCCCCGCTTGTCAAAGGGACGTAGTTAAATGAGCCCTGCAGAGAGCTGAAAAACTCAGCAGGCTTCCCTGACAGCCAGCTGTTTCTCCACTGGCCTGTGGAAATGAGTGTGGTGTTTGAGTGTGCACCTGTTTTCTCCTAAATCAGTCAAGATCACTCACATTCATTTATTCATTCATTCATCAAACAAATCAAAGTATTTATTTCTGTATGGGCCTTCTTTTGTCAGTAGTTTTCTACTCTGTCACATTATTTTCACTCCAGCAGAGGAGGCTGTTCTTCTCTTTGTTAAAACCGCACAGACTTTAAATGCAATAAATGTCTGCAGTGTGTTTGATGTTTCCCAGCGATCTTCATGGTAGACCAGCGAAGCAATAAACCAATAGCTTTACAGACATCCATTCATCTTCTACGTCTTTGATGTTCCTTCAATTCTCATACCACTGATTGAGGTATATTTTTTCCTATACTGTGGCTTCGCTGTGCAATCTATACTGAGACAAAAAGACGTGTAGGCTTGTGGCATTTGTGCATGCATCTGCATTAGTGCGCAATTCATATATTGCCTTTGCATATATCTGAACACATGCCTAAGCATGCTTATTTGCATAACATATGTCTTGCAACATCATATATTATTGCACTGATGATTATGCGTTTAGGTAGCTCAGCAGCAGTTCGTATCCTAGAGGTCTTTCTGTTGAAAAATGCATTGAACTCCACTGTGCATGTACAGTAATATGCATGCGTGTGGAAGAGAGGTAAATTTGTTTGTGAGAATTACCTGAACTCATTAACCTCAAGCAGGTAAAGAAGACGGCTGGTGGGACACGAGGAGAGAAGAGAGAGATGGACAAGATGTAGTGTGCTGAAAAAGAAGGCTAGTTTGAGGAAGAACGTATCAAACTGGATAGAGGAGTGGAGAGGGAATAGAGATTAGGAAAGTGAGAAAGTAGAGGAATGGAGGGAAAGAGAGGTACAAAGAGGATAAGCAAGAGGATGAGAGAGAAAATTATTAAAGAAGCAGTGTTGGAGCATAACTGCAGTCAAAGCTTGGCTTAGTATCCTCTCTGTCCCTGGGCTATTGGGATTCAACAGAACAGCTTCCCTCTGTAACAGGAAACCACTGCCAGCACATTAACATGCTCATACTGCAGAGCTTCTTCAATAAAGTGATAGAGTGTGTGAGAGTAAGAAAAACAAAGTGTGTTAGTGGATGTGTGGGCAGGTGGCTGGGTGAGTGGGTTTACAGTGCATGTGGGTGCATGTGTGCATGGTGCATGAACTTTTATTTGTCTTATGTCTCTTAAGTAACAGCGCGTTTTGCTTGCAGTATCCCTTGCAGTATTCATTTGCAAACAGGAGAAGCCGAAAAGCAGCAAATAACAGAGAAAGGGAGGCAGGAGAGAAGGGAAGTGATCTGTTTTTACTGTCTCGGGACAGTGGACTGTCTCACAAGGTGCCGCAGCAGAGACTCTATTCAGTCTCTTTAACCATCAGAGCTCATTTCATTCAAGCATTTATAATCATTCCCAAGTAGCTCCTCTTTCCCTCCTTCCTTCTTCTGGAAGTAAACATATTAGAACCAATTATCCAATACTTGTGCCGACTCTGAGCAGTTGATTTGGATGTAAAAGACGCAGATAAAAAACACTGAGCCGCCTGGATCAAAGGAGCATCACTGAGCCTTAATTGAACAGAGACCAATTATTTTTAATGAGTAGAACTGAACGCCCCACTTCTGAGAAGGAGTTCCCTCATTCTCTCCCTGGGAGGACAAGAAAAGAGAAACAAGTGGAGTCCCAGTGGCGCAGGCCCACACCAAAACAACAGGCCAAAAAGAGGTAGATGGAGAGGGAAGAAAGATGCCTGGGATACAAGATTGAAAATATTTTTTACTCTGTGAGCTCATGAGTCTGCAAAAGACAAACAAAGTCATGTACAGGCCTGTATAAATAACTGTACAGGCCATAAATAGATGTCTGTGTTGTTGACCCAGCTAATTGCAAAACCTATGACTTTTCTGATGGTCAAACTCTTCATTCAATACTTCCAGCAAAAGAGCATTTTCAATTTCACAGCAGATACCGGTAACAAGTTTTGAAACCCACAAACCAAAATGTAATTTGAAACAATCCTGGCAAAGGGATTTTTGTATCGCACAAGAAGTTGTAAACTGAGCCAGCTCTGACCTTTAAAATGCAATGAAAGCCACTCAGTTTCCTGCCACAAATCTGCCACATGTTAACCCAGATGGTTTGGGAGAAAAGAGGAGAGAATGAAATGATATGGTACCATGGGATGAGAATTTTGGAAAATACACAAGATGTTATTTAATCTGTCAAAACATATTTAGTGTCGTTTTAAAACCACCACCTGTTTTGTCTGTTAAACGACTATCATAAGGGATTAAAGCATCGAACCGATTTATATCAGGTGTGCAGTTAGTTCAGGGTATTCACAGGCAAGCTGTTGGGATGATCAAATTTCACAGCCACTGAGCTCATGGAGAACCCAGATTGGAAATAGTTCGCAGGGAGCAAGAATGTACTCAGTAGAAATCATGACAATCTTATTTCTCCAGTGACGAAGGAGAGAGTTTTTAGCCATGCGAGCAGTGTTGGTCCTGGTTGGTTGGTTGTAGTGCCACAAGCAGCTCAAGGTTTCCACTTATTGTGTGAAACATCTCTACGTGTACTCGTTGGATTGCCATAAAACTTGGTACGGGCACTCTCAGTATGAATTAATAATTTGAATTGAACTTCTAATCTCATGCCATCGTCTGGTGTACATATCAACTTGTCCAACACTTTGGTTTATGACCAAATGCCTGCCACACTAATGATATTGCTATCAGCCTCAGCTGTTTTTCTGTTTGTGCTAAATGACCTGCTAAACACAAGGGTATTGGTGGTATCAGTGTAAACAAAGTTGGACAGAAAGATGGTTGAATTGTTAGGAGAGAAGAGGTCACACATCAAACCCAATCACACGCAGAAAACTGCCACATTCTAAAAATATCAATCTACAGGATTCCTATACATTTTCCCTGCATCCAAGTCCAACCAACTATTTTCTTCGCTGACATGATATAAACATATTTCATATCTCATAATCCGTGCGTCCAGCATGTCCAGTTTGCTGTGAAGCTTTGGGCAGAGGCCAGTTTGTTGGCTAAAATGAATCCTGGCCACATCATCAGATTTCTGTCCAAGGTTATTTTTGATTTGGGAACATCACCTCTGTAAAAATTGCATTGTCAAGCTTAACCTCAAAAAGAGTATTTGGAGGTTGCTAGGGCCTTGTTTTGAAAAAGGTTGTTTGAAATTGAGATAAGTGTGACGCTAAATCATTTCTCACCTTTGTTTTGCGAGCTGCAATGTTCCTATCCTTGTCTCTAGGCTTTGACAAATATGTGTTTCTCAGTGCAAGTCATCTTACTAACTTATCACGCAGCGAAACAGAAGAACATAATTTCAACAAAGAGAAGAGCTGAAAAAGTTAAACTTTTGGAAAGTTCTTCTTGTGGTAGATTCACTATTATATTATGCAGATTGTAAAGAGGTACTCTTGTGTTATTAACATGTTAATGCATTTGAATAACACGTGAGTGAAGTGATACTTCGAAGCAATGATATTATGGTTATTTTGACCATTATGACCAGTGCATTTTCACACCAGGAGAGATTTGAATACAGCCACTTAGTCTGAGGTTGCCTCTTCCACACAGGAGGAAAGGAGGGAGGGTGGGGGCGGACAGGTGGATGTGAGAGGAGCAGCAGAGGCCACAGGCAGAGCTGTAGCTGGAGAGGAGAGGAAAGAAGAGGAGAGTGGCCTTCAAGCTGTTTGCAGTCCTTGCCCTCCCTATGTGTGTCTAAACGGATGACCCTGTTTAGATTAGCGACTCACATGAGAGTCTAAATAGCTGACCATGACTTGTTTCCACTGTTAGTCAAAGTTAATTACAAAGGTGGCTGCGGTGAACGGGATGGCATACGGATCGTGTTAAAACATGAGTCGTTTTTGCTCAGTGGTTTTGGGATTACACACATTTGGATAACAATAAAATGTGTGGTGTGACTGGAATATTGTACTATAGGATGGATTGCCATGAAATTTTGTACAGACATTCACTGTCCCCAGAGGATGGCTCTTACTGACTGACCAGCACCCACAGCAGGCTGACATTTTTGGTTTTAATGATATTTCCTGACAACTATTCGATGAGGATGAGGTTGAGGACTCATCCTGAAGATGAGCCATACAGAGTCTCATGATGCCCTCACTTTTCCTTTATCACAGCAAGCGAGTCAAAATTTTGATTTATTCTAATAAATATCTCAACATCTACTGGATGGATTGCACAAAGTTTTGAACAGACATTCATGGTTTCCAGACTATGAACCCTTCTGACTTCTGAGAACCCTTTCACTTTTCATCTACCAACATCATCTGTTCAAAGTTCAAAATTACATTTTGTCCAATTCTTGCAAAACTTGACATTCCCACCAGCCTCAGCTGTACTTTATATTTAGTGCTAATTAACATGCTAACATGGTAAACTAGGATGGTGAACATGGTAAACATTATACCAGCTAAACATCAGCATTAAGATCAAAGCAGCACTGTGCCTAAGAAGAGCTGCCAGCGCGGCTGTGGACTCTTGAGTCTTGTTTTCAGTTACTGCATAGTTGGAGCTTTCTTTGAGGCAAAGAGAACTGTGTCGTAAAGATGAATTAACAATGCACAAGATAAATCACAATCAGTATTTAAATGACAAGAAAACAATAATATTCTTAGTCAATGCAGGAGATGGAGAAAGTAGCCATAGTTTCTTTGCCTTTAGCTTAACTCTACCACTCACCCCCACCCCACCCGCTTTTGTCTATCTCATTGTGTCATCATGGGTAGATATACATTTTTTCTCCCCCAGGTTGCAGGGCTTCTCTCAGCCCAGCTGTTCACTGTGACTGGAGGAAACACCAAAATAGAAAAAAAAAGAACAAACTACCCTCTACCCCCCTCCAGCTTTGCTGTTCTCTGTGCTGCAGCCATCATGCAGGAGAAGACAAGCCACATCCTGAAAGTCAGGGGAGCCTTCATCCTCCTCCTCTTCCTCCTCCTCATTCTCCTTGCAGACGGCACGGAAGGTCTGTTTCCATGACAACGGGAGAATTAAGGACGAAGGAGCGCCATCCCAAAATGACACATTGGATTTAGGGGCTACTGAGAAGATAAATCACCCCCGGTGAATTGATAGAGGAAACGGATTGGATTTTCTGAATCTGAACCGCATTAAGAATCCTCGTTGGTGGATTTAGTTTGTCTGCTTATCCTGCTGCGTCTCTTGTTGATGCAAAGGGTGACATTAATAATAATCATACATAGACCGGCTGTCAGTCATGATCAACAACAAACTGAGTCAATCACTGCGTAGGTGAAAGATTTTGATAACATAGTCTTTATTCTTAAACAATCACTAACTTCATTCTGATTTTTATTATCAATGCATATTTTTAATTTCATCTCACAATTCATAATGCATATATGAGCGTGTTCCAATGCAGTGAAATCATCTGCAAACATAAAAATAATAAATTATACTTGATACCACATACAACCAGCCTTTGCTCACCCTTTCATACATCAATAAACCCACCAAAAGTGCTCTCCTTCACTGCTTTCTCACATTGGCTATTTTTACCTCCTTACTTTATTCATCTTTTTCAAATCCTCTCATTCTGCTGTCAACAGTTGACATTGAGTACATCCAATTTCATGCATTGCTTTAAGTCCACATGTATCTCATTTGCACCAATATAAACCTCTATAAAAAGATACCTATATATGCTGGTCTTGCCTGTTGACTTTCAGTGTCACATCTAATATACTGTATGTATCACTGTTATGCTGTAGGTGCTGTGGAAGTTGAACTAATCTACCATTAGCTCTTGCAGGTAACTTGCACCAGCTATGGATCTGGGCCCCAGGTGGAAGACCCTCCCAGATCCATGATGATATATCACTGCGATTTGCACTGTGCAACTGAATGTGTGCTATTTACTGTACATACCACCAAACCGAGCATACAATTTCCAACCAGATATAGGAGAGATGTATAAACTCTCGCTAAAATACTGATCAAAATGTTGCATAAAAAAGTTTTGGACCTTTTCTCTGAAGATTTGAAACAATCTTTTAGTTGCTCTCCCCTCAAAATCAATCCACGCTTACATCAACTTTTACTTTCATGCGATGGTCATGCTTCGTCTCGCTTCGTATAATCCCTTTTTTTCAACCTTCCTAACCTGGCTAGGCTTAGCTGTACACCGTCTGTAATGATAAAAACACCACCAACCCCATCCCGACCTCTTGAAACACCACACCGGTGGCCAGGCTTTGTGCAACGGGTGCTGGACAACGAGCGGTCAGCCTTTACGTCTGGCCCCATTCACGGAACAATTGTAGGACTTCCTGAGTTAGACAAACTAATTGGGGATTAGGAATGAGTTATGCAGCGTACACAGCGTGCGCGGTGTACCAGTCAATTCACCTTGTTTATACAGCCCTGTCAGCATGTTGAATTATGAAAGAGAAGCTTTCCTCCACAATGCAGCAAATGGCTCATTTCATGGGTCACAAAACCAGGAGGGATGGAGACTCTATGGGTTACCATGTCAGAGAAAACAAACGGTGACATGCTCTCACTGGGATGGTAAGACATCCTTCCTTGAACCTGGCGCAATCCAGACGAACTGGCTCCTCAACGAGGCGCTCTGCTTCCATTGTGATGGGAAAGTCTTAATGATTGTGACCTCTACATTGAAAATATCAACAGGCCAGGTCAGTGGATTATTAAACAGTCAGGCAGTCAGACCAGTGTTGAGAAATCTCTAATGCTTTCACAATGAAAGTAACAGAAATTATACAACCTCTTGAAAACCAGTCAACACAAATCTACACTGCCAGGCCAGCTAAAACAACTTTCTTTAAACCGTTCTCTTGCTTAGAACAAAACAGCACGAGTCTTTCATTAAAGATTATTTCATGATTTGTCCATATAGTTCAAAAGCATGAATACTGGTATATAGTTATACTTGGAGAGTTGTTGTTATAGCCTAGCTAACAGCAGAGAAGGGGGGGGGGGTCTGTGTTTCTTGAGGTGGTAAATGTGAAGTGACCGTTTATGGCCATGGCTCATAGTGCTGATGCTGGTCATTATTTTCCTCTCAGCCTTTGGAGAGATTACTATTCTTTGCCATTTTAGACAAGTTTGGACAACTCTTTACCTAAAACCTCGCAAACATTAAGAGCATACTGAAGCTTTATCAAAACAGTTTCCCTTTGTTTCCGACCTTTGACCTGCCTATTCAACTTTCTTAGTCAGTCTTACCTACTGACAAACACCCCAACCACAGACACGTGTTGTCAGCTTGTTATTACTATTATTTAGAGACATACTCGACTGCTCTCTGTTATATTGCTTGTATCCTGTCCTGTCATAGTAGGACAACATAGGGGAGATCATGTAAGAGTGTTTCAAAGAGCCCTATCTGTCCTATTAGTCTCATTAGTCTAACTTACAGTACACACCTGAGTAAATTACATCCCACCCTAAGCACTCTGTTCCCATTGGAGTCCAACACAGAGAACTATCAAATACATTCAGTCTTACCCTCACACCAGAGCAGATAGTGTGACAGTGCGTTCAAGATCAAACTGTGAGAGAAGAAAACATAGGAGTAATTGAAAGAAAACAAAAACAAACTTTCTTAAGTCTAACAAAAGAAAGTCAGAATAACCATGACAGTAACTGGGATGATAAGAGCAACTGATTAGTAGTGATGATGATATAGTTATTAATGACAGCAATAACACAATAAAGCGCATGAGAGTGCAACAGCATTTAGAAAAAAACAAACTCAATGTATGAAAATTGAACATGTATTAAAGCTTGTTTTTCACAGCATAAATTGGAAATGATAGATATTTGTATTTGTGTGAAGAGAGACCACCATTCCTTTGTTTGTTTATCACAGCTTTTTCTCTTTTTTTGCATAAAATGTTGGTCAAGTCCTGATTGAAAATATTTTTTTTTTCATATATATATATCCTCTGGTTTCATATTAATTCATCTAAAAGGTTTTCACAGGCAAGAGTTCAGTTTGTTGTTGTTTGTTGTCTTGGGTGTACAGTAGTAGCTCCTCGTTGTCATCACAACGCCCTCTTTCCTTTCAGAGGGGATGGTGGTATGTATTTTTGGGGGGAGGTGAGTTTTCCTGTGGCCCCTCCCCCTGAGTCAGGATTAGGCCACTCCCCCAGCCGGAAGCCCCTCCCCTCGCTGCTATGTGGAGTCCTGATTGACAGCTTTCCCTCCGTTCATGGTGGGAGTCCCTGAGCTCTTTCTGGATCGGTGCTTGTCCTCTATCTCATGCAGTGACGGCTCCCTGTACATACAAACTGCAGCGGAGATGTAAAGAGAGCAAAGGAGAAGGGAGGAGAGGAGAGGAGGGGAGGGGCTCAGAAAGGGGACAGTGGAGAGCAGATTGAAGAGATGGATGTGCAGACAGAGACAAGGTCAGGTGTGACGCTGGAGGGACAATTATACCAGGCTGGGAGGGATAAGAGAGGGAATTAGGGCCATGTCAGCACTTTTTTTCATCACATTGCTTGACAAGTTCTCAAGATAATATCTATGAAACACTACTCTCACTAGAAACATGTTAGAGGTGATGTACCCACAACAGCTGGAGAAATATTCTAAATGAAAGTGCTTTTTCTTTTCTTTTTTTTGTTTTGCTGAGAGTTAAATAAGAAGATTGATTTCACTCTCATGTGTATTAAATATCTAATCTTAGCTGAGTATGACTGGAAACAAGGGGAAACAGCTAGCCCGGCTCATTTGGAAGTCTTTTGGAAATATTGCATTGGTTGAAAAAAGTCTGATATAATGCACCATTTACTGCGGTGGTTGTTGGATTTGCTTTAGACACAGCAACACTAGCTGCTTCTGTTTCATATTCCATCATTAAGATAATGTTAAGCTAACAAACTGCTGCTTTTGGCTTATTTAGCGTTCAGACATGAGGGTGGTATCTATAGACTCGCATACCTCTTGGCATGAAAGCAAAAAGTGTTTTCCCTGAACTATTTCTTTAATAAATAATCAAATCCTATTAACCTGTCTGTCAAACCAGGATTATTTCTCTACACATTAAAAATAACGCTATACCAGATGTTTTTAGCCTATTAACTGTGAATGTGTATACTTTAAATTCATGCCAACACTTTTCCAAACTCTACCATACATTTTGTATTCCTTCGTACCGTTCGAGCCATCAGTTTTCCATTAAAAAAACATTAAACCTGCTTCAGATAATCTATTATAGTAAATTAACAGTCTTATTGCAAGATGATTAGTTTAAAGTAGTGTTATAGCCTATCTGAAATTGGATTAGTCTTTCCAAAGTAATTACCAGGATAGGACACACAATTTATAGTTAATTGTAATAAAAACACACATTATCACAGGTAGGTTACTAAAACACAATTAAGAGCTCTTTCAAAAAACATTGTTCTACAGGCTCTCTCATACCTTCAATGGGCCTGGGCACAAAGTGTGATGAGGGCTTAGTCTTCTTGACCCGATTGCCCTTCATAACTTGCCCCTCCTTGGTGAGACCAAGGAACCAGGCTCGGCCCGACTCCTGCTGACGGTATACAGTGGACGAGTAGATCACATAGTAGTTCTCGAATACGGACTCCTTGAACTTACACTCCGGTGTGAACATCTCCTGCAAACAGGGGGGGGGGGGGGGCAAACATTAAGGAATGCATACAGTAGATCTAAAAAATCAATGCACACAGAAAATGAATTAGGATCCACATAAATATCAAAGACACATGCAGAAATAACCAGCAACAAAACAGACGGAGGATTTTAATGAAATCGCATTTAAGGAAGAAAAAAAAAAAGCTGTGTCTGTTTCACTCTGCCAATATTGGCTTTCATCACTAGCATGTGTACATTGCCAAGGTCAGTAAACATACTGTATTCTCTCACACACACACACACACACACACACACACACACACACACACACACACACACACACACACACGGAATCCAAGTAATAAGACCGATAGTCCTATTAGAATAATGGTGAACAATGGAAGATTTTTATCTCTCGGCTTCATTATCAAAGCAGTAAGTCAAGGAGAAAGCCAAGGGGACACACAGGAGGTGGAGAGGAATGACAGGAAAAATGAAAAGATCCAGTTACTGGATACACTGTCGGGACCGAGTGCAGTGCCAGATTATTGCCATGACAATGCTAGAGAGGAAACAATGTTCTTGGCTCTCTAACTCATTACAGATCTAAGCTGCAGTAATTTGGGTAATTTGTTAAATTTTAATGGAGATAATGGGGGCACTGAGTTCCAAATAGGCAGGGAAATGTACGTCTTTACTTTTTCCAACAAAATCTAGACTTAATAAAGCAGGTGAGCTGATTAATGTGCGATGAGAAGGTGGGTGCCAAACCTCATCACCCTTACTCCTCGTCCCTGCTCTCCCTGAATGTTTTCCGACGGCAAGACGGCAAAATTAAAAACCAACACCAGTCAGTTTGAAGGACAGGGAAATGATGTGTGTCCAAAATAGGTGCAGGTGATGCAGAACAGCTGGCTCTTGGTGGATGCTGGGTCGTCTCATTTTAGGCAGGCTCTGTGTGTGTGTGTGGTTGTGTGTGTGTGTGTGTGTGTGTGTGTGTGTGTGTGTGTGTGTGTGTGTGTGTGTGTCTGGGAGTCGGTGCTGTATTTCATTCATTAATATCTCCTGCAAGGTTCTGTGCCCTTTTAAGGTTGTCCATTTGACTGACAGCCCAATTCTGCTTCCTGCTGGAGGTGACTGTTTACGTGTTTGGGTGTGTGTGTGTGTGAGAGAGAGAGAGACAGAGATAGAGAGAGTGGGAGAGCCTATAAAAGAGTGAAGGATGGAGATTGAAGGAGAGGCTGAGAAAAATTATGCTAAGGGGTTGGATCACGCAAATCACAAAAACTAAAAAATGAAAATCTTGATTGTACTATCTAGCTATGTGGATAGTTTTTCTGCCTCCTCTCTATTACAATGTAGAGGAATTTAATTTTGCTTGTGAAGGTCAAAGCAATGAAAATTGCTTTTAGATTTTCTTTAACAGTGTCCTTCCAGAAAAATCACTTATTCTGTAGACCATCTTCAGGTATTACTTTCTATTGACGACATAACGGCTGTTGAATTTTAATTTTCATGTTTCTGTCTACCTGACAAATTTAAGTCCAGAATTCACTCTGCTCTCAGCTCTCTTTTGTTCTCGACTCAGTGGTGCACCACCACCACGGAGAAAAATATCTGGCTCTTTATAGCCGCTAGAAATTTCGGTGTGTTCACCATCTAGTTGGCAGGTAGGCAAGCATACAGTGGATTTATCAGAGCTTTTACACTGAAAAGAGCTGCCCGCTGTGGCTGGAGACAAAGTTGATGAGAGCGCTGAGACCAAAACATAAACAGCGCAGTTGTGGGCCATAAAACTCTCGTCCCAGCAGTCCCGTAGAGCTGAGGGTAACTGCAGTCGGGTCATACACGATGGACAGATACAAATGAGGTCAAACAAAATCATCATATTTAATATTTAGTGGAAATCTTTTGCAGTCAATGACTGCCTGACATCAGCTGCTGCTTTGCATCTCCCCTGGCGATGCTCTGCCTGCTTCAGCTCGCGCCTGTTGTGGAGTCTGTCTTTACTCAGAGCTCAGTGACACTGAGATCAGATGATTGACTCGGCCAGTCGAGCATATTCCCCCTCTTCAACCTGAAATGCTCTCTGGATATTTTGGCCATAAGTTTCAGATCGCTGTCCTGCTGAATGATGAAATGTCATCCAATGAGTTTTGACACATCTGGCTGAATCTGAGCACACACTCTGCGCCTGTGTACCTCTGCATTCATCCTGCTGCTTCCTCAGCAGTGAAATCATCAATAAATGCCACTGTGCCTATTCCGGTGGCGGCCATACTGTACATACCCAAACCATTATAGAACCACCACCATGTTTGACAGATGAGGTGGTGGCTTTGGGTCATGAGCTGTACCTTACATCATTTTGACTGAAGTTGAGTTTTGTTTCATCAGTCCATAGAACTTTGATCCAGAACTCCACTGGTTTCTGTCGGTGTGTTTTTGTGAACTGCAGCCTGGCCTGGTCTGTTTTTTGAGGTTTACCGGTGCTTTGCATCTTGTGGTGAATACTTTGAGGTTATGGTTAGGAAGGTGTTCTCTTGATTGTTCACAAGGAAACATGTCCGTCTACATCCTGAGAGCATTCTTGACTTGCTGTGCAGACAAAAAGGGGCTTTTCTTTACCATTTTGCTCATCCACTTGCGCTCCCCGGTCGACCAGCTCGTTTGCCATTTTCTGGTTTTACTGTGAACCAGTGTTTTTTTTTTTTTTTTTTTTTTTAGAACTGTTGAATTTGGCAAACTAGCTACCATTAATATTTTTTGCTTGTATGGAGCCTCATTATCATATTTTTCACTTGCAAGGCCACCTCTTTATTCCTCATATTGACGGACACCTCCACCTAAATCTAAGCAGCAACTCTCAACTACCCCAATCAACTCTGATTGGCACTGGAATGTCGTTTCAATTATTTTCTCTCAAACCAAGTTTCCTCAAGCTCAGAACCCGAGGAATCGAAAATGTGTAACTGTCCAAATACTAACGGTCTGGACTCTAATTCTCTCTGGGTTTGTCACTAATAGCAATATCACATTACACATCACTTGTATCATTTTCATCCATTGTTCATCTAAACATTAATTCATTCAGCTTAAACTCACCCTGATCAAAACTAATGCTGTTTTAAGTCTATGTGTTTCTGCGTCTTTGCCTGTGCGCCATGCCACAGTTCAGAAATATGAGTCATAGTTTGTGTGGCTGCTCATTTATGAGACCCAGCAGTGCATGGCAGGCTGTGTAAAGGACTCAGGGAAGGTGAGGTCACATGGTTGGCAGTGTGGAAACGTCTCTCTGGTCAGCAGGAGGGAGGACAAGCTTTGTGGAGAGGTGATGGCGGAGTTTATCTGGGCCTGCTGACACATTGTCCAGCAGCAGACATCTCTCCCTCTGTGGGGGCACTGGGGGTCACGTTGAGCCTGTCTGGCTGGGTGTGTGTTTGTGTGTGAACATATGTGTTTGAGTGGGTAGGTGGGGGGTGGGGAGGTGGGGACAGTGATACATTACACACCAGCAGGCTTTGTCCCTTCTTCATCTGGAGCCCAAATCAGGTCGAGCACACGCACACACATGCACACACACTCTCTACTCTCCTACCCTTCACAATCAGCCACTTTGCTTTGCCGACACGCAGTAGAATCCCCTCCAAATTCGTCCTCAAGGACGACACTCTGTTACTGTCTATGAAAAGGCTCGGGGCAGTTTGGAAATCACCCTGGCTGTGGCTTGGGAATGATAGGGGTGGAATGTAAGTGACTTTGAAGTCTTTGACAAAGTGCCTTGTTTGTGGATGACTGAGTGAAAATATGAGGCGAAGAGACGGGGTCGGAGCATCTCGTGATTAATGGGATCTCCTTAATGGACATGCATGAACCAGGGAAGCACACAGGGAAGAAAATGGACAGAAAAACACGTTTGTAAATGGACACAGGCGTACACAAAGTCATTGCAACACACATGCTGTCGCACATTAAAAATGCACGCCAACAGGTTTTCCCTGTCACTTCCTCTGCCACAGGAATACATAATCAACTGAAGTTGTTTCCGCCACTAAACAAGGAAGATAAAAAAATAAGACGTGCCATGTTTCAGGAATAGCAGGCTTAGTGATGGTAAACTGATCGCAAGGACACTTATTTATATTCTGTGGTGATCCGAAGGAGAAAAGTGAAGGACTTGTTAGTGAAACCGGGCACGTGAGACTGCTCACACGCCACCATTAGGCGTCTCAGTAGGGAGTTAAAGATAAATAAACACAGAGGTCCACCTGAGACCCGCTGAACAAACATCATGGAAGAACAATTTGCATTTAACTTATTTTTTTATGAAATTCTGCGAGCTGAGTTGACAAGCACTCCTGCTGCCAGGCAGGTGTGATTCTACAGGCACCGATCTCATACAAGGAAATAAGTTAAAGGTGCTGAAAGGCACTGACACACACGCAGGTGACGTAACACAAAGATCTGTTGCAGAAATATAAATATGTAGTGAATGCAGGTGAAGGAGACAAGGGGAACAGGTGAAACAAGATGCAGAGAAGAGCATCAAACTATTTTAGAGACATCAGTTGCTTTAGCTAAAGCTGTGATGGTAACTGGCAGTTAGTTCAACAAATGGCTATGTCTATCAAAGGGAGGCTATATGGGAGGTTATTCCACTTATGAATAGCTGTGGCACTAATGAGCCAACGTAAACATGGATGTAAACAATGCAGGTTTTTCTAAGAATTTACTTAATAAACTATTTATGAATATAAAAACGTTCATTAGGCCTCAGCAAACAGACTGTAAACTTTGGGGAGAAACACTGAATGTAAACTGTTTGTTAAAAAATAATGGAATTAATCATGGGGATGTTTTTCTATTGTATATTACGAACCTGTCGGCCATCTGGTTTACAGAGGGTTCACAGAAATGGAGTTATTATGAGTTCATTAATTTCCTGTCAGTCATTATTTGTAATATTGGGTGTCATCTATTTCTCTGGATTACAGGGTATCTTAATCCTGGATCCCCTTGCCACACAATGTCAAACACAACAAACAATAACAACACAAATACCAGATGACACTGTACAGTCAAACAGATATGAGTGATTGTGGAGGGTGGGGGTGGTGGTGGTGGTGGGGGTGCAGGTGTAGGAAATGTTAGATGAAACACGAAGCAAGAGAGCAAGATGTAATGGATATAAAACTGGGTTGCCAACAGAACTGGGTTGAACGCATCCTGAATCCAAATCAGTTACTGGCTCTATCTGAGGAGGGAGGCAGCACTCTGGCTCTGCATTAAGGAGCCCTGCTGCTACTGCTGCTGCCGACACGCGACTTTGGATAAAGATGCAGAGGATATGGGGAGGACCTCCATTTAAATATGGGCCCGAGCCACTGGTGTATGTGAGAGATTTGGCCTCGGTGAGAATCCCAGCCCTGCCATGGAACTCCCGGGGAGCTCATTATTATTCCGGGAGAGATTCAGGTCGGGGATTGTCTAGACATTACTTAAACCGAAAAATTCTTGTTCTCACTTTTTCCATCCCTGTCCTCCCTTTCCTGTTTATGTTTTCCTCTGTCTCTGTCCTTGTAAAACCTCCCGCAGAGAGGACATTGATGGCTAATGGCTAAAATCAAATCACAAGCACATACTAATGCCCAAATAGGCAAATACTCTTTCTCTATTCATTCTACTCATTACCTGCCCCTCTTTATCTTTCTTCTTTGTTTCTCTTTCCCTGCAAAGAGCACTGTCACTATCTGTCATTAGACAGACAGATACATGCCAAAGCAGTTAGTCAAATAATCTATTAGTAGGCTGACAGAGAATGATTCACCAACAATTTTGATAATGTATTAGTTATTGAGGCCATTTATCCAGCAAAAACACCAAACATCAGCTGTTAAGATGTCATCCTGGGCGTTTTTACCATTTACTGACAATTTATAGACTTAATGAAGTGATAAACTGAAGAAAAATATCTATTAGCTGCAGCCCTGACACACACAGTGTGCCAGTGTCTGATTCAACCCCACAATAACTCCCCATAACCACAGACAGAAAAAGATCAAGACACAGGAGGGGGGCAGAGAGAGACTACTCGCAAAATGCCCATTATCATTTGTCACTCGAACAAAATCTGAAGCTCTCCCTGACCGTCCACACCAGCTCTCTTTCTCTCTCTCTCTCTCTCTCTCACTCTCCCCTCAGGGCCTTCTGTGAGACTTTTACTGCGACATGTTATTTTTTTCTGTGACATAAATAAGACACAGTAAAATTAGCAGCCGATTGAACATGTGCTCTGAGGATAGATAGATAGATAGAAACGGAGAGAGAGAGAGAACAGTGGTTACTGCTGTGCAGTAAACTAGGTCATATTGAGAAGTGTTATAAATAATGGAAGGGAACTCTTCATTGTAGATGCTCAGCCCCCACGCACTTCATTGCTAAACACTCCACACAAGCATTATCACCCTGCTCACCCATGGCTACCATCAGCTTCCAATCAGCAACAGGCTCAGCTGTGAGCTCTGCACTCCAGGCAAGACGAGCCAACCAGCAGCCTGCACATATGAAACCCCATACATGTCCTCGCCACTTCATTGATCAACAGCAATGTTAAACTGACTACTAAAAATGATCTAGGTCCCTGACACCTAGATGAAAGAGTGAGAGAAAGTTGCAGCACGACAGCATCTCGGCTCGAACACACAGAGGATAACGCTTGTCGCATTCCTCCACTAACAAGACAAGAGCAAAGAAGCAGGGAGAGAAGCAGAGAAGGAGAGGTATTCCTCAGTAATTATCCCTCCGGGGGGGGGGGGGGGGGGGGGCTGTGCATCTCTGCTCTCACATGTTAGTGAGACAGAACGAGGTGATCAAACAAGCAGTGAGAAACTTTATATTTTGGAGAGGCAAACAAAATTAACGGAGAATTTGAATGAGAGAGAGCGCGGCAGGAGCGAATGAGAGGGGGAGGTGGGATGGGGGTAAAGAGCCGAATTAATAACAATAAAAGTAAATGTGAGTAAATATGAGGAATGAAACTGAAGGACTTATTTTATAGCTGTGATTGCGCCACAAGAGCACTCATAAAAGTGTGAATAAAGAGCAGAAATGTTTGTCTCAACTGCTCTCTGGAAGCGCTTTAAGGAGTTCTCACACTATCTATCGCATATGTTATCTGAATTTCTACGTTAAATGGGGAAATAGAGAGAGAAACAAAGGTGATCTGTGCTTTCATCCAACGGCTTGCATGTTAATTTAGCCTCTTTATGAACAGCATCACCTGCATTCTGCTTACCGATTGCATGCTAATTTCCCATGCTTCACATCTGCGAAACTGGACCTCCTCTACATGGCCAAAGAGTGTGTCCATTTAATTGAAATGGCCTTTCAACTGTTACAGCAAAAATGCCTTGCCTCCCAACAACCCACCCACCCTCTCTTCTCCTCTCCTCTCCTGTGATAGAAAGGTCAAAACTTTGTTCCTCCGCCCATAAAAATGAAGATTAAAATGACAGGTGGAGAGTCGTGTTTGTAAAGATGAGAGCTGCCGTTTGACCCTCAGGTGCTGAATCACTTGTAATTAATAATAATTGCGTACGTGCAAATGATGATTACATCAAGGGTGTGTGGGTGGGGTGGAGGGTGGGGTCATTCGATATCCCCAACTTGGGGTCAATTTAATAAATTAAAAGATTGCTGTCTGTGCGTGATTAAACTTTAATTAGACGTGGATAAGTGGGTGGAGGTTTATTATAAGGCTCATAGTGGGGCTGTGAATCATGCGCTTGTTTATGAGCCTTTAGTTATGAATGGACGTCTACCTGGATGAGTCACAACAGCCTGCGCATTTATTGCATGTCCTTCTCTCTGAACTTCTGAGGCACCGAGTTGTGCTGAACGAGAATGGTTGTTCTTCTGAAATAATGGCTCTGAATTTACTGGACTCAGCGATTATTCAGATTTGGAAAAAAAAACATCATGTACACTGTTTATCAGGTCTATTTCAAAATGTTCTCCTGCCTCTCTCGCAGTAAAGCGGCTCCCTTATCAATAAATGTAAGTTGCAATACAGCAGACCCGGGCTTCACCATGCCCTTCGTTTTATGAGTATTTTGAGAACAAAACAACAACAACAAAAAAAAAGTTCGATAGGCAGTTTGTGAATTCCAGCTTCCTGCCAGTCATTCATTATGGCTGTCTGCCGATGAGACCGCAATCGCCAAGTCCCTCAGCAGAGGTTTGTGGGTAACGCTTCCCCTCCCATCCTCTTCTTTCCTCAGTAACACTGAAACCGTGAGACTGGATGTTATATAACCATGCCAACTAGGGATATCCTCCTGTCTCTATATCTCTGTCTATGCCCCCACCCAATTTCTCTCGCTTGCTGTGTGTGTGTGTGTGTGTGTGTGTGTGTGTGTGTGTGTGTGTGTGTGTGTCTGTCTCTCTCTCTCTCTCTCTCTCCCTCAATCTGCAACTCATTTCTACAAACGTGCTCCGGAAACATGTCTTCATCCTCAATGCAAGAGCTACGACTTAATGTTTTCTCCAACTGACATCCGTGACTGTGTCCACCCCCACCCATGCCTCTGCTGCCCACACTCGCCTATATGCTTCTCATATATTACACTGCACATAAAATATCCATCTTCACAATATTTACTCCCCCACTGAATCTTGATTTTTTAATTTTTTTGTGAGATGTGCTGTATGCACGTGCGTTGGACTTTGAAGACCATTTGGCTGACATAAAAACAAAATGACTTCAAATTAATCCCTGAACAAAGATTTGCATCAGAAACAAGTAAAAGCATTTCACAGCTCAGATTGCATTGATATAAAAAAAAAGGACATTTTCGCTGTGTTGTATCCTTTCATGACAGCAGGAATCCTGGGATAGAAGTCCGGATGAAAGTTGAACAACGCAACATCACTCACATCAAAAGAGAATGAAATTCAGTGGAATTTCTGTTTATAGCTACTACACAATGAGTCTGCTCTGGTAGCCAGTAAAAGAAGAAGAAGCAATTTTTTAAAAAGGGCTGAGCACTGAACTTGATGTCAAATTAAATGTAAAACACGCACGGTGCTGCTTCAACAACAAAGGGGGGGTTTGGAAAGGGAGGTGGTGGTGGGGGGGATAAGTGCTGCACAGCAACACAAAGGCACATCTGAAGAGCTCTCGAATACAGCAGAGATGAAAGGGGTTTGGAAGGGCTGAGTCTTTGCTGCAGTGGGATATTAAAAGAGACAACAAACAGAACAAAACACAACACGTGTAAATGAACTAATACACATGCCGGTAACGAACACACGTGCACAAACCTAACCGTGTGACCAGAGCAAAGGGTCGCGTCTTACCGAGCTGTAGAGCATGCCCTCGCCATTCATGGCGATGTAGAAGCCACTCTTCACCCCCTGGATGGCCACCACTCTCAGACCCACAGGAATAAGATTAAACAGGGCTGCAGGGCAGACAGAGTGAGGGAGGGGAGGGGAGGGGAGGGAGGGGAGGGACAGACACATGCAAAGAGACAGAGACAAAAGAGAGACATCAGACAGAAAGGACAGAATAGGATAATTGAGTTTTCACTTAGCTCCTGTGGATACGACAGCCTCTGATCTCTGTTCTTTGGCTACCTGTCAGCGCTAACGTGAATGGTAGCTATACAGGACATAGACAATGGCAGCTCTGAGGCACCTGAGTCTCACAGTGAAGCATTAATGTTAGAGCAGGAATACAAAACTTTCTGGTGACAAATGATGTTTGCACTAGAAAAAAAAAGAAAAAAAGATGGCAAAGCATCCGGAGCATCTTTGTACAGCAACCCAGTTATGTAGCTGAATGAAATTGTCCTCGTAGTAATGTCACAGTAGCGTAGATTTATGTGACTTTGTATGCGACAACCCTTGTTTGAACAGATGCAGTTTGCGCTGTCAGTCAGAAAGGGAGTGAGCCAATATAACAAGAGAAAGGAGGCTGAATGACAGTACAGAGTGCAACCGCGGTGAATGTCTTAAACCCCCCTGGAAATCCGGGTTTAAATCGTAAGTATGTCTTCGTAACATCCTATAAGCTGAGCTGAGTATAACAAGGAGATGCTTGTAAAAGATTTCTCGTTCATCCAAGTGGATTCATCAGTTCTGAAAACAACCGGCCGAGTTCCAACAGATTTACTGTCAACTCTGTAGGTGAGTCCGGCTCGACCTGAGGACTGGACTGTGACTTCCACGTGCTTCGGTTTGTGGAGGGCGTGAGGACGCTCTTTACCTGCTCCACCCTGCCTGTATTATTGCGATGATCGTTCTGAAAGTGGCGATAGGGACTATCAGATAAAGCTGGCAGGGATGAGAGGAGACGTGCCAACGCGGGTCTTGTCTGCCGAGCAGATTCAATTTCACTCAATAAATATCGACATGCTGCTTTCGCCTGCCAATGGTTTCAATCTGCCCTCAGGCCACTGGTGGGGGTGATACACACTGACCACTCCTGCGGCTAGGTACACTCTTAAGAAGCGGGATGTTTGCGGCATAAAAGCAGAATATTAGTCCATTAGCACCTTAAAATCTTCTTTTCTAAGGCCTCTCATTCTCTTGATTTTTCCTCTCTCTCTTTTCTGTCATAACTCTCTCCATCCCCACGGTCTGTCCCACCGCCCCCACCACCGCTCCTCTTTCTATTTGTCTTTCATGGCTGCTGCTTTTGTCGCTCCGATGACTGGCGGTGTCTCTCAGAGGCACCGTGCACAGTTCTGTCACGTATCACTAAAACCCAGGAGTGTTCCACCCCAGAGCACCTCCACCTATCAAAACATATACTAGCCTTTTTCTCAGAAGTCATACTTATAGTAGGGCCCTCAAAAAGACTCACCGTGAGGCCCTGGCTTGAACAGCGGGAGGAAAAGAGACATAAAATATGGTGAGCTTGTACACTATTTTGCTATAATTACGATCTGCCGTCCCTGCTCTCATTTGCCTGCCAAAAAATTAAACAGCTGACAGGAGCTGTCATTCAGCTACCTTCTTAATGTCCGGCTCTTCTATTTGCAGCTCAAGGAGTTGATGGATTCCATAATTACAGCTGCACTGACTGCTGGTTGAGTACCTGATGACTATTCTGAAGGCGATTCCTCTTCCTTAATAACCTCAATCCTATCTCTCACTGAGGAAAAGCGAGCGGCTGGGCCGGTGCAGGGACAGAGTTAAGAGATTTCCGGGGATCTTCTATCGTCTGAGGGCCACACAAAGTGGGTTCAAACAACCCAATAAAGAGAAATCCTTGAAACGGCAAGTCTTCCAGTGGAGCAGTAATCGGCTACAAGCAAAATCCTGCAGGTAGGCTAAAGGAAGTGCATTTGATGTGAGGAATACTGGCGCAGCAAGAAATAAACCCCGCAGGAAAGGTTTAGAGAAACACTGAGCCAAACTTCAAATGCCAAGGGCACATCTCCAAATCCAGAGGGAAAAGCAAACCCAAAGATGGCAGCGTGGGTATATACAGTACAGGCGTATTAGTATGTGTGCTTATATGCAGTGTTTAATAGTATTTTTTCTCACACTTTTCCATCACTGTGCCAGAGTTGATAAAGTACTTGAAATCAGTGGCTGGGTCTTAAAAAGTCATCCTTCGTCCCATCCATCAAACCGGGAGTACCAGAGACAGTGTGACCGCCTGATACTGCAGGTGTCTCATAACCAGCAAATATCTTTCTAGAGGCTCAGTGTGTGCAGGTAATTACTGCAGGCGATCAACTGATGTCAATCAAATTAATAACTGCTGAAATTTGAACATGGCTCTTAATTAATTGAACGGTGTTCTCTCTGGCTCTGCCAGTCAGCCATGCTTACCACTAAATCAGTTTTACGTGCTATAGTAACAACCTGTTCTACTCCATCACCTCTCACAGTTTACTGAATATTTTGAGTCAAACAAGTTTTATCATTCAAAAAGCTATGATTTAATTCAAGCAGAATATCATTTATTTATTATTCTTAGGCATTTCTCCGACAAAAAAAGTGTCCTTGTCTCAGCACTTTGTTGTCATTCAGTGCAGAAATATAAGAAATAATAAAAAATGAAATTGAAATGCGCTCTGGGCTCATGTCGCACCTTGTATTCAGGCGGCATCATGCTCCCGTCAGTTCCACTGAACCTCCCCCTGAAAATAAATTACTGTATTCAATCTGCCGCTGCTGAGGATACTGCAGGTCAGAGGGTGGTGTGGTTCAAGGGTGGGGGTAATCTATTATTCTAATAATCCAGCCGGGGCAATCAATAGTTCAGTGCAAGACCTGAATACCAAATCTTCTTTGTCCGGTTCTGTCTTAATCACCCTCTCTTTTTCTTTTATTCTTTCTGCCTCTCTCTTTCTACTAAGAACTCTTCACAGTTCTTCTTGCTGCACCTCCTCCTCTCTTCCGCCCTCTCTCTCTCTCTCTCTCTCTCTGTCTTCCTTCGGACTGTCTCTGAGCTTGAGGCATCTTATACAGAGAATTATTCATTGGGTACAAACGGAGAAGGTGGTATTTTTAGTTTCCTGTGGCTGAATTATTCACTGCATTCCTCCAACCCTGGGCCAGCGGAACTGCTTAAGAGGAGGATTACCTCGAGGTGGGGAAACCCTTGCATTCAACAAAACCCTCACCAGCCAATCCCCCCCCCCCCCCCAAAAAAAAAAAAAAAATTACACAAGTGCATTCATCCTTTTTGTTCTGAAGACCCTTCCTTTATGTCTTAAGTAGTCCTCACAGAAGATCTATCTCCTCATGAAATATAAAAGGATGGGCGACAGGGAGAGACCGTTCTTTTCACTGCATGACTGCTACGGTCCAGCAGCTTTGGCTCCGGCTTCCTTCAAGATTGGCAGGATGTTTTAGAAAAGAAAGGTCATGATTGGTTTCCTGTCTGGCTTCACTCCAGACTGGGAGTGTCCTCATTATCGCTTCAACGACCATTCTCCGCTGACATATATCTCTTCCTTGATCCTTCAACTTCCCATAGGAAACTGTTATAAAAGCCGCCATGTTTTAATATGGAGGACCCCCTACAGACTCCGCCGATTTCCCTCTTTCCTGTTCCTATGGGGGGCGGAAACGGTGTGTTATGGGACTATACCCAGGAGACTATTTATCCACTGGTAGTCCGCTATGGAAAGTCGATCGGTGGTGAAATATTGCAAAGAAGTGGCTCGGGGAGGGATCTTTGTGACAAGGAGTGAAGCTGTAGGGCTCCAGTTGTGTCAGGTGATGGGTTTCTCCAGGAAGGAGATTCTGCTGTGATAATCACACACTCTTCAGAGCTGAATCAATCAAAACAATGTGACATCTACGACCACGCAGTGTATACAGTAGAAATGGTTTACGTTGTAAGGCCGGGGCAGGGATATCGGAATTCATTTAATTTCGGAATAGAAATTTTGACACAAGATACGCCATAAATACAGCATTTGTTCACTGTGAAAGGTATATAGAAGACAGACTGAGAATACATAAACCATTTGAGAAGGTTTTGACACATTTATATCCATGCATACTGTTGCATAACCAGATGCAGAAAAGAGGCCACACCGCCTTGTGGAATTTGTTGAATAGTTCCCTTTAAAATTGTACATTTCTTGTATACATAATCCAAATCAGTGAGGGCTTCTTAAACTAATTTGGGAGTGCTTTAGGCTGCCCAAATGGCATCAGTTATATAAGAATTAAAAATCATAGAGAACACCATATAAAATGTGGTAATATATTACATAACCAACTGATTCATTGCCATTAAATGTTTTATGCTGGAAGCTGTGGCTTCCACAATGCTCCACTCACTGTTGTCGCTGTTCTCGTCCTTGCTGCCGTCGATGGTTCCATCCGGCTGCATCTGCAGGTAGAAGCCCTGCTGGCTGAACAGTCGTGTCACGATGCCTTTCAGCTGCGGCTCTGGAACACACACACATACATACATACATACACGCACGCACGCACACACACACGCACACACACACGCATACACACAAACCGACGGCCAAGCCACAGCCCCATCCCCACCAATAATATGTCAGAATAACAGTCTCATAATTATGACAAAAACATACAACTGAGTAAATACCTCTGCCTTCAGCTAAGTGTTTGCACACTGTTTATATCAAACGCTGAGATTATCACAACGACATGTTTCACAAACAGTGTTCAGTTAATTGAAAATAAGACAAGTTGGCTGTGGAAGATGGAGTGTACCACCAAAATAATAATAATTATTACATAATTAAAAACTTTTAGTGTTGTGTATTCCAGTCATATGCTCAATTTATTTAAATATTATATAAGAACTGTTTTTGAATTGTGTATCTTAAATACAAAATCAATGAATCAATTTATGAACTGTATCTATCAATATATCAATTAAATGTCCAATTATAATTAATCTTTTTTTTTTTTCCAAACATATAAAACAGTCTTATTATTCTTGTGGCACAGTCTGACCTCCAAAGCTGCAAACGAATAACGTAAACTTACAGTACTAGAAACAACTTGAGTCCTTAACTCCTTAACCAGCTGGCGAATATCAATATGACTATGATGGACAGTTTGTCATGAGTTATCTGCTGCACCACATAATCCCAAAAAAAGGGTAAACTGCTGTTTGACAGGAAGGTCTTTATGATGGGAACACCATGACAGGAAATCAATGAAAATGTTGTTACTTTCTGATAACACCATTGTTACAGAATCTGGTGATTTTGCATCATTTGGAAAGTCTTTTTAAAGATCGCACTTTAATGCACACCGACATGCCAATGGTTTATTTATTTGGTATGAAGCAACTGTGCATGTTGGGGGTTATTCTGATTGATATTCAGGGAAATCGCTCTCTCTTTCACTAAGAGATTGAGCTTTTACAGGCAACAGGTTCACAACAGATTTTTTTGACATAACATGTAGGAGACTGACCTAAAGTTTAGGGAGTTTTTTTCCCCCATTACAATACCCCTGAACCAACCTCCAACTCTGAGGCGGTGACATCTGGCGTCTGGCCAGGGTGCTGCCTGAAGCGAACACTTCAGCAGGTGGAAACAAGGATTAGCTCAAGGCAAAGAGAGCCTCTTGGCTTCAGGCAATGCCAGGAAAACATAGATGTGTAAAAAAAAAAAAAAAAAGAAAAAGAAAGAAAGAAAGAAAAAAAACTGTTTATCTGATGTAAAATGTATATGTGGTCTCAAGTGTGGCAGGTCTTTTGATCTTGTGTAAAAGAAGTAGTCAGATTTAGATGACACCATTAGCATAAATCAGACAGGAAAATACTGAAGCGTAATTCTGACTGCATAGAAAAGAAAGGGCATGTACTACGTATGTGACTGAAATTATAGATTCTTCTTAAGGTTGAGTGAGAGTAAAGTAACTCTAAAGCTGAAAAACAATGCACTGCTTTTTGCAGTGGCTGAGATTTTGAGGCAAGCTCCAGTGAAATCAGACAACAATTCAGATGCTGGATATTACTAATCCTTTGTTTATTCTCTGCCTGACAAAAGAAACAAATTAAGCATTTTGTCACAATTGAATTGGTGCTGCTCGGTTTCATTTTATGTGCCCAAATAAACATTAAGTGACTGAAAATGCTTCGCGGGCACACGGCATGTTCTGACAAATAATATAACACGTGATTGAAATGAAGGAATATGAGCGAGCCTGACTGTCCTCCAAGGTCATAACAAGACATGGAGGTCATGTGATTCAGTGCAGTCCAGCCAGACGCATAAAACACCCAAATATATCTGGCAGGAACAGACATTTTCAAACTTGGTATCAAGAGAGACAGAAAAAAGAAAAATCCAAATCCAGATCTGTCGTCAACAGTAATAACAGATGTTAGGTCTTTGCTTGAGATTACCGGTGCCTAAGTTCTATTTACATTATACAGGAGACAAGTGTGCCAAGAGGACAGCTCATAGAAAGACTTAGCTAAGTAGTGACCCCCAGCTAGAGTGGGCTCACTTCTACTCAACTGTACATCATCCTGACCATCAATCCCCAACTCACCTACCCCTGGGGTGGGGCCATCAATTCCTGGGACAGGCCCTTCATCATCCATCACAGGCAGGGTGAGGAGAATGTGTGTGTGTGCTTGTGTGTGCCTGTGTGTTTGCTTAAGTGTATGTGTTTGTGAAAGCACATGGGAGTGTACACATCAGTAAATCACATGTGATAACTACACTTCCATAAATTAAGGCTTCAACGTGGGCCCGAGCAATCGCTGACGGCTCATCAGTTCCAATCATTTAGCGGAGAGTGCGTGCATGCTTTTGTGTGTGTGTGTGTGTGTGTGTGCATGCTTGTGTGTGTGTGTGTGTGTGTGTGAGTGTGTGTGCAGGTACACACAGACTTGCAGATAAACTCTTACAACATGAGTTTGTGCGTGACAAATGTCTTTCAGTGTCAACGTAAGAGATCATCATCCTGTGTGTGTACGGGCCATTAAAATGTCAATAAATTTACTTCATACCAATACAGAAGGACAAAAACATTTAGGTACGTCGACAAATGGCGTCATGACCATGAAATGGTGAATGATCACCTGCTCTGATACAGTGTTTGACAAGGAGAGACACATCATACCCATATACACCAATATACACTACAATAAGAACCTCTACTACACTTACACAGTAGTACTTGACACATATTTACAGACATAGAACGAGGAGCGAGGATAAAGACTGATCCGACATTGACTGACAAAGAGAATGAGGCAGAAACAAAATGAGAAGAGGCAGAGCCAAAGACAAAGAGAGGAAAGAGACAGAGGAGCAACAAACGGCTGGCTATAAAGAGAGCTTTAGCTACAAGAAAAAACAGGTAAGAAATTAAGCTTAAAAAATCCAAGAAAGCCACACAGAAGGAGGGATGAAAGAAAAAGGGAGAGAATCAGCAAGGGAGAGGGTCGTCGGCTGTCAGACAGGTGTTGAAGCCCCCAGCCCCTCCCTCCCACCCTCCC
>NW_019524830.1:843818-844569 GCF_002814215.2 Seriola lalandi dorsalis | reverse complement strand
ATGGGCGCGAGATGGGGTGGAGACGAGAAGAAACACAGCACACACGGATGGAGGCTGAGCTACTGACCTAGCCTGCAGCCCTTATGGGACACCTGTGGAGGTTTCGAGGGTGCATCTTACGAAGTGGGTGGGAGGGTTGGGGAGGGGGGTGGGGGATAGAAGGAAAAACAACAGTCTTTTAAACAGGCAGAATTCATAAATTCTCCAGTGTATCGGCTGTTTATATGCAAATATATGGCACAAGGCATCAGTGGAAATATAAGAATGATTAATTAGAGGACATGGAGCATCTGTCTCTGCTGCGAGCTTTACAGCTCGTCTGCCTTCCTGTCTGGCCATGTATGTCAGTTGAAAGGAGTTACCTACCTGCCCAACAGTGTCTGGAGGCCTGACTGGTTTGTCGTCTGTCTCTCTGTCTGTCTGTCTGTCTGTCTGCTTATGTTTCTAAGCATTTTGTGGCATTTTTTTTTTATGGCACTGGGATTGTTTGTCTGTCTGATGAGGCTGCACGACGACAGGGATTTAAGTCTGTCTGTCTGTGTTGTCCTCCCTCTCTGCCTTAAAAAATTGACGTCAGTCTGTCCGCCTGCCTCACTCCTCATCAGTCTGTCTGCAGGACTCTGAGTGGACCTGACTGTCGTTCATCGCTCGACAGAAGTATCTGGATATGGGGAGGGGTGACTTGCACCGCTGGCTTGTTATCTGTGCACCAGGACAGAACCAAGAGAATCTTTTTTTTTTTTTTTAAACT
>NW_019524830.1:836417-843797 GCF_002814215.2 Seriola lalandi dorsalis | reverse complement strand
GGGGGGGGGGGGGGGCTATACCATGGATTGTAGTAGGCATGGAGCCTATGTCTATCAATACAGCCAGAGTAGCTCTTAATCACTAAAGCTATACCTCCCTTCACTGCAGTAAAGCTCCCTCTCTGCAATAAACATTTACCATTAAAACATTTAATCTCAAAAGAGCCTTGGTGCACTGCGGTTCAACTTATCTCCCCTCTGTACAACAACCTGCATTAATATTGAATTAGGCAATTTAAAGCAGCCTTTTTGAGTGTATTCAAGTTGTGTGTGTATATGGGTGTTTGGCAGGAGGAGGGGGGGAGGCGGGGAAGGGGGGACATAAATTAGGTGTGCAAAATCGAAGGCTTAAAGATACTATACAGCTATTGGAACAAAAGCTTTGACTGGGAAACCGTGGCATCAGTTTTTCTTTCAGAGTAATTGATGATTCTGATCAGAGCAGTATCACAATAGATAAAGGGGTAACGTCACAGCATATAGATCATTTCCTATACATCCAGGCTGCTCCTCTTCGGTTTATGAGAGGGGGGAGGTTGTGTCGTGGTGGATCGACAGACAACAAGAAGACCTAATGGAACAGGTGGATTTTTTTTTTTTCGCACCGCGGAGAAAATCTACCTTCTCCTCCGGTTCGGATTGGAGCCCTCGACTGCAGTATAATGCCTCTGCTGCTCCAAAGAGGGGCGGGGTGGGGTGGGGGGCTGGGGAAAACCGCTTCCATACGCACACATAACACACATCAGTGAAAAAGAATCTACAGCACTGACCTGGTCGCCGCCGAACGGGTCTTTTCTTGCCACTGCAGAAGCGGACTTTGCTGAAGACCCCCAAGAAATGCCTCTCGCAGAGAGAGCGGGGGTCTTTGCTGGGGCTGGGGCGACGTTTCGAAGTAGAGACCCGGTCGCTGTTCGACTCCCTCGCCTGGCGTTTCTGCCGGATCAGGGAGCTGGCGATCGCGGCCATCTCCCCGAACCGAGACTGAAAACCGAGAGTCTAGTTCGGCAGAGGTCGGATCTTTGATGCAGCTTCTTGCCGCAAAAAAATATAAGAGAGTTTGTTCTGTGTTTCGGCCCACGGGTGTTTCAACCAAATGTCATCCTGATCACGAAATCCTCCGAGTTCCGTGCATCATTGCGCTTCAGGTAGCATCCTCTTGAGGGGACCGTGGCGTGTAATTCAGCTGCTGCGAGTTTGTGGCACTCGGGGCTCCGAATCAACAGCAACCGATCTCAGCCTATATGAAACATAAATCTACGGTCTAGGCCACAGGGGCCGACATATCAGTCGTGAAAACATGCAACAGTGTTGATAAGTTGATGCAGCTGCGCGTCATTGGAGAGCTTCAGGTATTCCAGGTGAACAGCGCCGCGTCTGACGAGCACCACTTCGTAATCCTCATCTGCACACCAGCCTATCTTCTGGCTTCCTGACGCCTTTTTAATTAATTCGCATCAAGCTAAATCCATGCACAAGACGCTCGTTCGTGTCTAGAGAAAGGATCCGAACTTTTTTCCTTTTTTCCCCCCCTTCTAATTATTTACTCCACTCCGACGAATAAGACGGTCCAGGATGCTGTGCAGGAGCCCAGATATGTGAGCCCAGTCTCCCAGTTCCGCCGATGGCACCTCTAAATGCAGCCGGGCAAAAAAAAAAAATGGAATCGGCAGCAGAGGCTACTCTGCAAGGATGCTGCAGAGATGTAATTTAAGCCCACGGGGAGGGATTCTCGTCTGAAAAGCAACAATTAGTTGAGGCGAACACACGCCGGAGTGCTTTTTGTTGTAGCGCACAAATAATAAAGTAGCCTAAGCATTATTTCCAGTGCGTCCCGAATGGATGCTGTCGGTGTGTTACATCGCCGACAGCGAGAGTGAACGGTCGTGCTCCATAGCCTCCTCTCTCTCTCTCTCTCTCTCTCTCTCCCTCTCCCTCTCTCTCTCCCTCTCCAACTCTTTTAACGCAATCATACGTGATTGAGGTTCGTATTAGGAATTCTCAGGGGTTGCACTGGGAAAGATGGGTGATCTCGACGAAGAAAAGATGTGAATGTAAAATAAATTAAAAAAAGAAAAAAAAAGAAGGGGGACGGGGTAAATTCTGGGTGGGTGTTTATGCAGAAGGGGAAGTGGGTGCGCGCACACGTGATTTTTTAGTCCTTTGGGATATATATGTGCACATCTAAAAAGGGAGCGGGTGATCTCACGAATGCCTCTTTGAATTATACTATAAATCCTAAACTGCAAACCAGTTTTCAAATGGGAGGACTTTGGTCAGTGAGATGGCCACATTAAATTGTTAAGAAAGCAGTGTGCATAAAAAGAGAAATCTTAATCAGCTTTGGATGATAGGCCCCTCTACACAGCCTATTATTAATCTCATATCTTATACTTAAGGGACATAAGCATGCATTTTATTCTCTAAAGCCCCTTGGCCACACATGCCATAAAGAGCATATTAAATCTGACTAAAAGGATTATCTGCAACAGGTTTGAGCACATAGGGTATGAACACAATTCACCACAGACTCAACACACAGACTAAACTCATGGAGAAATATGATTTTGGACTCATGGAAACAAAATGAATGACCACATGGTGCAACCAAAACATCACAAATAACAACATCAGCACAACATCCAAAACTCCCCTTTTGTTGCTGCCTGTTTCTGGGGACAAACGCAAACCAAAAGCTGGTTTTAACTGCAGCTATAAAGGCAACTATTACTATCAGAATAAAGGTTAATCAATGTAAAGTCCCCCAAAACTGACCTCAAAATGTGTGTGTGTGTGTGTGTGTGTGTGTGTGTGTGTGTGTGTGTGTGTGTGTGTGTGTGTGTGTGTGTGTGTGCCAACATGTGTCTGAGCTCATGTGACCAAGCCTCTGGTTTCATGTTTATCATTGCATGGGCAGGGGAGCGCACACACACACACACACACACACACACACACACACACACACACACTCACTCACTCACTCACTCACTCACACCCACATACACACACATAATAACACGTGAGTCTTCAGCAGCAGAGCAAACCTCTCTCTCTTCCCGTGATGAAACAGCATGAAACATTTAGAGGCTTTTTCTGGGACTTGGTTTGACATTTTCTCTCCAAACTGAATCCAGAGAGAGATCGAGAGAGAGAGAGAGAGAGAGAGAGAGAGAGAGAGAGAGAGAGAGAGAGAGAGAGAGAGAGAGAGTGGGGGGAAGAGAGAGAACAGAGTAAGGATGATTTTCTTTTGACTACCACTGTCTGCTCTCCCCAACCCCCTCCTTACGTAAGATTGGGATATAATGGATGAAAGTGTTGAGCATGAAGCGTCGCTACCCTGGCTAGCCCTTTGTGTGCTTATACATGTGTATGTCCCTGTGTGTGTGTGAGAGAGAGACAGAGAGAGAGAGAGAGAGAGGAAGATGGAGGGCAGATACAATCTTTTCCCAGAGTATGACAGACAGACCGACCAGGAGAATGAAGATAGCAGAGGAGAAGTCAGAAACTGATGGCCAGAGTCAGTCAGCCTGAATGGAGCTTTGTGTTCCCTCTGAGTTGCCAGTGAGTGGTAGAAATGAATATGTCACTGCAGCATACAAAAATATCAATAACAACTTCAATATAACATTCATCATTCCAGAGCATATGCAGGAGTGTGATATACACTACTTAAAAAGTACATATACATATATATATATATATATATATATATACACACACACACACACACATATATGAAGTGGTGGTGGTTTGCAATATGAAATGAGCTTTCTCAGAAATGGGAGGGACTGTGTGGTTTAGAGTGCGATAGAGACATATAGGACATATATCACTGTCTGGAAAAGATGAAGTATTCCCTAATGAGGATCTGCGCGGCTTCCTTCCGCCCAGAAACAATTGCCGTTCGCTTCATTCCTTCAGGGAAACGTCCACAAGCGATAAAACATTGACGCTATGAAATGTACTGCAGGTAGCAGCCTATATATATATATATATATATATATATTGCAATTACTTAAATTGTCAGTTAAAGTGAATTTGACTCTAAGAAGGTTGGACGGTTCATTCAACGAAGCGGTGTGATTTCAGCAGCTTTAAAATGTTTTTGTTCTTCAGTGTATCACCTGAGTTATTTGTCTTTGTGGTATAAAACTTGTCAGTAATGTGTAAAAATGAAGCAAACGTGTGTTGAATATACAGTTGGTGTGTTTTATCAGACTGCACTAGTTCCTGTGTTCCAGCTTTTTAATCTTTGAAAGTAGAACCAGTAGCTACTAAACCTCTCTGAAAACTGACAGACATAAACCGAAAGCCCTGGTGTCCCTGCGGCTCTTCCTTTGGTGCCACCACCACAGGAGTAACTTGTTGTTGAGGAGTGTAATTTCTTTACACCTGCTGCCCCCCTGTGGAGAAAATAATTCACTGCAGGTGTTCATAGAGAAACTAGTGGATGTTTGTGTAATCTGAAGTTCGACACTTGAGTGTGTCCTTGAAATACCGCACGGATTTGTTGACTCACAATAGCTGGAACTAGTTTGCACCGTGTAATGTCTGCTAAACTGGCCTGCCAACTCCACAGGAAGTAAAGAGCAGAAATGTGAGGGCGATGCTGAGACCCACAATACTCATCACTACACTTTTACTAACATAGCTTACTGTTAACAGTGCAGTAGGTATATACTAATGCATAGTTTATAGTTATAGTTATATTGTTAGTGTTATATGCATGTTTTATTTTACTATATATATATCTATATATTTTATTGATTTTAGTCTTTATTTATTTCAACATATGCTGCCAAGAGGATTCGTGCCAAACTTAAATTCGTTGTGTTTTCAATGCAATGACAATGAAGAATCTATCTATCTATCTATCTATCTATAAAATTCAAGTTGTATGAATGAATAAAACAATTACATTTAGCACAGCAAGTGTAAGGCAAAGACAAGATCCCTGCATTGCAAAAAAGATCATTTTCAACATTTACTAGCAGCAATTTCAGCTACTAATCTTAGTATTGCTCTTGCTATAAGCATAAAATGCAATAATGTTAACCAACTGCTGATTAAACCAACAACGACTTAATTTAAGTTCAGCCATATTAAAACAAACTGTGTTTGACAATAAGCCAAAACTTTGTGAGCTTTGGATGTTTTATTCTAAGTGCCACAGATGAGTCTAGAAGGACAACAGCTTTTACTGCATGTGTCAAAGCTTATTTTACAAAACATAGTCACATTATAGGAAATGAAAAGTGGCCCCAAAAGTTATTTAAATTAAATCTGATTTCTATCATTTCTATCAATCAAACAGTCACATGAAACTGACAGAATGACAACTATAAAGCTTTCCGGCGCCATTACAAGAAATGGGTATAAACCACTCATGAGGACGAGGTTTCACCACCGGTTGTTTCTCTACTATGCCACCCACCATACAGGTGCCCTGCAATCCAGACAGCCCGACTACTGTAGTTAACTTCAATGAAGGCAAAGCCAGGTGCAAACTTGACACTACAAAGGAGAGCAGGTGCAAACATTTAAGCCTACTCAGAAACATCTTTCACTGAAAAATCCCTCTGAGGTAATTTTGGCGTCGTGCCTGAATGTGCACAGCATAATACTACTTACTCCTCCTGCTTTACATGAAGCTGTACAGTATACTGGAGCAGTGAATGATGCACTGAGACCACCACATACGGGGAGCCATGGTTTTGGCTCCTTCTTCAAGAATGTCAAGTGTGTGGTCCCCTCTTTGTTTGACCAGTGATTTACTGAGAGTGTGTATGTGAAATATGCTCAGTTATGGAGAATGTGCTGCCATATAAACAGAGCAACAAGGGTAAGGGCTATTTTGAAATGACATGTTATAGTCTCGGAAGAGCAACAAAGCAGAACCTCAACAATTCAAAAACAGAGAGTCAAATAGAAAAAGATTAAACTTGCAAATTCAGTAGCGAGCTGGTAAACATGAAACAAACTACAAAGTCTTCACCCGACAGCTTCACATCGAAACGGCTTCAACTACATGGACGCATTCATGTTTTGCATCCTTCTGTGTCAACACAAATGAGCTGACTCATAAAGTTCTGATTGAGGTCACAAGGTTCATCTAACAGTGAGCAGAGATGCAGGATAAGGACTCATAGTGTTTTACATCCGAGTCCTACAGATCCCAGTGTGCGTGCTGCTTTTGGTCCAACTACCTCAGAGGAATCAACTGTGCTTAATGGAGTTTCTAATTGTCTGCCCTGAATTTGAGAGCTGCTCCAACTGAAGCTACCGGAGATCCTACGTACTGCAAGTGACAGGACGAGGCAGGAGAAAGGTGTTGCATTTGTCTCCCAGTAAAACAGCATTCTGTCTCATTCTGGAAATACTGGGGCATGTTTTTTGGGTTTTTTTATGTGTCAGGGGATGTAGTTATGTTATGAGTGAACATCAGCAATGCAGTGGATTGCTGAAACATGACGAGAGGACATGGCAGGCTTCTTGGGCTTATTGCCAAACACTATTGAGTGTCTGGGTGCACATGCAAAGTGTGTCTCGTTGAGACTTCACATTACCAGGAGTAGCATGTTTTGTAGAGGACAAATTGCAAAGTGAGTCGCTTCTAAAAGTACTGTTTCATTTACAGGTGAGGGGAAAACGCAGTTTCCCTGAAAATATAGCTACCTCTACGCTGTGCCTGGATCACAGCATGTATTAATGCGGTTCATGCCAAAGTGGAGTTTGGGGACTTCCTGGGGTCCTAGAGACGTAATGAGGAGAGACTATTCCTGTTTCAACTGATTTCCAATCACAGTTATCCAGAAGGAGAGTAGACTGTTAGGTGGTTTTACATTGAGATTTAACTCTGTGCTGTCAGGTATGGCTCCCTGGACAAACTGTCATCAAATCAGGGTTCAAATGAGGTTTCATAGAAATACAATTAGTGAAATCATGACATGAAAAGTTTTGGAGCTTTTTGCTCTGGTGTACTTCTGCTATTGCGCTATCCGTGGTGCTGAACCGCTCTGCTTGTTTTGGGGCCCTAAAACAAGGCTGCCTCGTCTCCAGGCCCCTGAAGTTTAATGACTTGATCCCTGCATTGTCCATTTTTTGGCCCGCTTCACATGCAGCACTGGAACACGCTCGTCTGCAAATATAGCTCGGTCTGGTAAAGTATCTGGAGCCCTCTCCTTTGCTCTGCTCTCCGGAGTAGTGCGGCTTGACGCTGACTGCCAGCAGCTATATCCGCGGCAGCCGAGGACTGCACACAGAACTCGGGACAGATTCGAGGAGCACAAGGAGAGGCTCTCTCCACTGCAGACTCGGAAGATGTTACTCACACACTCGAGTGGCCAATGAAGCCACTCACCCCCCACCACCCCCACCCCCCCC
>NW_019524830.1:779817-836397 GCF_002814215.2 Seriola lalandi dorsalis | reverse complement strand
CCCCCTCCTTCTGTATATCTCCCCCCTTTCTTTTTTTTCATCACTCAAGAGAGAAAGCATGCAAAGCCAAAGGTAGCTATAAGGCTATGGTGCTATGTTTTGTCTCTCACCGTTGGTGATAGTGGTCGACTTCGATCGTTGTCCACAGAAACACTGCAGCATATGCGCTCCTTTCTGAAGGAATGGCCTCAGAATCCTCATTGATTTGGGTTGGTGGGAGCCTTCCTCAATCCAAACAATCGGACAACGCTATCACAACACAGCAGGGTCAGGCAGCATAGCGTAGCCAGCCAGCCAGCCTCTCTCTCTCTACAGGCTCACAGCAGCCCTCAAAACGCCGGAAGGGCACAGTCTGCAGGACAAATTACGCTAAAACGCGGCATCTTGAGTGATTCCCCCGCTTCTCTCTCTCTCCCTCTCTCTCTCTTTCTCTAGCCCTGTCTCTCTCTGTCTATCCTCTTCTTGTCCACCGTCGGTCATTCGCGTTCACGGCAAACACTCCTCTTCCGCCACGGCTGGCAACGCAAGGACGTTACAATGTGCTCTTAATTGTACACCCCCCCCCCTTCCCCCCGCCCCCCTTAGTCTCCGCGTCTTTACCAGCAGCGGACGTAATAGCAGGAAAGGAGAGGGGAAGAGCAGAGAGAGAGAGACAGAGAGAGAGGGAGAGGGAGAGAGCATGCACGCCAAAGTTGAACTGCAGGGGTAAGTGGCAGGCCGGCCACGAGTGAGGTAATGCGGAGCTGACAGTTGAGGCGACACAATTAAGGGCTGCACGATCCGACGCTGGCTGCACAGATGTTGGAACACAAGAGCCAATAGTTTTTTCGCCCCCACCCTCTCCCCTCTCCTCTCCATTTTTTTCCCTCTCCCTCCAGATCCACCGGGAACAAGCGGACAACGCAGAGCCTACGTCAGCTGCAGCCCACCGCTTTAAGGACAACGGCGTCTTCTCAATGCGTGATCCTACCAGAAAGTTTATGGCTCAGTCACTGTGCTATGAAAGCAAAGGCTAGGTGTCAACAGGGGTCACCTCGGCAGCTGTGCGCTCGACACAAGATGAGAACAGGAAATAAAACCTAAATTGCAGCTTCCTAAGTGCATACATAAACGCCAGCGCACGTGAGCTGACTTGCATGTAAAAAAAAAAAAGTCACGTGATTATGTATGATTAGTTTAAGTGAATAAGGTTGATCAGGATTTTGTCCCGTCACTTGTTGACAGTGATATGTTGGCCTAGTTGACTGTCAGTGATGGAGGAAGTATTCAGATCCCTTAATTAAGCAGAAAAAACACACTGTCGAAATACTCCGTTACAAGTAAAAGTCCTGCATTGAAAGTGTTACTTCATTTTAAGTGCCAATTATTATCAGAATTAGTAATAAGTATAAGTATGAAAAAGGTTAGTTAAGTTAGGCCTATTTTTGTAGTTGGTTAAAGTGCAGCTAACTTTAAATTATTGAGTTGTTGATTAAGTAACAATAGAATAAAATCCAAGGCATTGTGTGTCATATGTCTTGTATGTGCTACAGAAAAAGTACTTTGCTATGACTGTACACTTCAGATGCCTCTGAGTAAGTAAATAATCAAGTTTGTAAAGAATACGAATAGCACTTTTCAAAATAAAATTAAAAAACATGCTTCATAATAAAAGCAAGGAAACACAAAATGTCAAACACGCAGGACAGTAAGACGAAGAACAACAACAACATTAAACAAGACTGAAAACAGTTTCACAACAACAGCACTTTTATCTAAAGAGGGATGCCACTTGAAGATCTGTGCTATATTTACTTCATTTCCTCCTGAAAGTCACACGTCAGCTAGATCTCACAACCTTAGCTGCCCTTTCAATTTTGTTTTGTTTACAGAAAAGCTCATCACTTTTTAGGACAGGGCTAGGAACTGTTGGAGTTTCACAAGCAACATTTATTACAATCAAATGTGTTGTGCTAAACTAAATTAGACAATTAAGGGCCACCATTGATAGCAACTCAAAACTGACTAGAGATGAGTAAGAAAATTGCACTAATCACAAGTTATTTAACATGTAATTATCTTTCAATGTGTTCTAAATATCATATTTAATAACAAATCCGGAATCAAAAGCCAAAATTCAAGATCTCATTTATGCATTTTGGCCCAGGATGACTAGCACTGTCCTGAGTTGCAAGACTAAAAGGTAAGACACTGTGCAACATTTTACTCTAGGGGGTGCCATAACACAAAGGACCCAGTTTGAAATAAGCTGGAAAAAGGCTGAGATTTGACCATGTAACAGAGAGAGGAAGAGAGAAAAAGTGGAAATCTTCATCTCTGATCTCTAATCGAATCATCTCTAGTCTTTAAAGTATTCAGATTCACTCAAGACAAAACACAAATGTTTGGTTTTGTCATGTGCAAAGACATTATTGTTCTTGAGGCTGTGTAAAGACATCCTGCACAACCTTTACTGCAGAAATCAGTTTACAAACCGATGCATTTAAGGAGTTTTTTTTATCTCATATAATTATTTATTCAAACATCCCTCTCTATCTTGCACTCACATAACCTTGCACCACAAGAACAACAAATCATATGGCATCAACTGCCTTGAAAACATGCCCTCACTATGTATAGCCTAATGTATACAATGTACATAAAAAGGACGTTTCAGGTCAGCAAAATGCTTTAACAACAGCATCCATGCAAATAAGAAAGGTCAGAGAGGAGTAAAGAGAGGATGGGTGGTGGGAGGGGAGCTGGCATTAGACCCAGAGTCACAGATATGGTGATGGTGCTGTATATTCAGCTATACTGTACTGTCCTACTGCAGAGCCAATTGCCACTATATGCAGGGAGAGCCAGGCAGAGAGAATAGAAGAAGAAAAGGAGAAGAAAAGAGCAGTATAGCACAAAGGGTACAGGGGGGAACTAAAACACAATAAAATCTAGCTGGACTAAAAATTTACTAGACATATCTATGACCAAAAGATACTATAGTTTAGCTCTATTTTGCCATGTTACACCCATCAAAAATGTTTACTGGTTTTAACTTGTTTTAGCCAAACGTTCTGGTGTTTAGGTGCAGCACGTTTTTTGTGTATGCAGCCAATATCTGTTGTCAATTCCCTAAAGTAAATGTTTCTTCAAACAAAGTGTTTCACAATCACACTGAAGACAGAAAAACACAATTACATGTGTAGAAAAGACCAGCACCCAAAGTTAACATAAAGCCAGGTGGGCTTCGGATAAAGATATTGGTCTGCGCTAAATATTACAGAATGCTACGTTTATTTGTCTGATTTCCACTGAGTCAGCTATTCTAGCTGTAGAGGAGTGCCTCGGAGCTGAGCACCCGTGGCACTAATTATAAAAGTAAATGATATCTAGATTTCCTTTTCTTCCACATGATTTTATTTGAAAGAAAAAGAAGTTGAGTGCTTTTAGTTTAAGGTTGCAATTTGATTTATTTATTTCTCAAATAAAGGTTTCAGTTGTTTGTTTCTGCAGTATGAAGGAGAACTGCTGTATTTCAAGATTATTTAACCTCAATCTACTCAGCCCAACAAATGCTGTCATGGCTTCCCTACTAGAAATTCATGCTGTACAGCAGAGCATTGATCAAAGGTCATGACACAGAAGTTTGTACAAAACAGTGCACAACATATCTAGAGAGAAGCCATTAAAATTCATAGAGCTGATATTGCACTCATTTTAGTACAGTATCAAAACAGGCAGACATACGATGCACAGTATGTACAGTACAGCACTGAGAGTTTTTCCTACACAGTGGAAAAATGTTTCCTCTAACGTTAAATTTAAAAGGTAAAATTTAAGTACAGCATATAATGTTAACAAACTAATCCAAAAGTTTAATTACTGTTAGGATGAGTCAGTTATTAGTAAGTGTTCACAGCAGAGCTGCCCACAGTGGGGCACGCAGGATGAGACAAACAGATCTCTACAAAACATACGAAAAAGCCACTTGTTCAGTTAAAACCTTGGCTGTGTGCAGTTTTCCTATGCTGGAAAATTACGTAACCCCAGCTGTGTCCCACAAACCTGGCGTATGAGAGTCATGTTATGCAGACTGGTTCACAGTGACATCAAATATTTGGGTCTTAATTTCAGTTTTAGAAATATTACATTGTTTACTGTACACCATTAAATTCTTTATACTATCTAGTGAGTCTTTTACCAAATTTCACAGACTTTTAATTATTGCTTACATAATTCTCCATTCCATCTTTTAATGTGTTTTTCCCATCTAGTATGTGGCCACTGGTCGTTTCAAATTCTTTCTGTATAATCAAAAAATTAAAAATGTACTTGTAGTCTTGAAACATGCTTGTGATAGATCATCGATCACAGTTAACATCATGTCAGCTTCTGTTTTTTGTCAAAGGACATTATCGTTATTGCATCTTGTTGAGTCCAGATCCATATATAACCAAACAGGACTCGCGCATTCGTTTGATGAAGTATGCAGGACAACAGATAAGGTTCAACACGTCTAATTTATTAAAAGTATAGTCAAGCATATAAGTTTGAGATTGCTTACAGAGCTCTGGACCACCCTGCTTTCGTCTCGCCTGTCTAAGCAGCATGCAGTACTTTCTTGTTTCAGACATTCATTTTTATACAAACATTCTCTGTGTAACAGGGTCACTCCACCTCTTCTCTCCTCACACCATTCTGACCTGAACCTGTTATCTAAACATGTAATACTTGTACTGTCTACTACTCTTGGCAATCAGGTTCACAATGTTTAATGTTCACATGTCACAATGTTCATAAACAATCATAATCATCAGTTTAAGGCTGACTTGCCTTTTTAATCATACAAAGCATACAGTATTAAACATAACATATCCCTTCAATCTAAATGCAGCTCAGACTTTTCACTGCCTTTCACTTGCACTGCCTAGCACCAACATATTTGACATGAACATTGTCTATCTCAACCAAAGTGCCAACATGTACATGTTTTATTCTGTATTGAAATAATTGTAAACAAGGAATGGGCTCAAAATTAACCAAAACACCACCACTGTATTGTAAATTGGTTGATGTAAAAGGAAAAAAAAAAAAGGTTGGTACAATGGTTAGCACTGTTGCCTCACTAGAAGAAGGTTCTTGGTTGTAACCTTGGTTCGGCCAGGGGTTTGTACACGTTGAATATGTTTGTTTTTTGTCACTATATATATATATATATATATATATATATATATATATGATAAACGGGCGACCTGTCCTATACCTCGCCTCTCGCCCAGTGTCACCTTGGATTGGCTCAAGCCCCACGCAGCCCTCACAGAATAGATGGATGGATGGAGCAAAAACATTTAAAAACCTTTAAACTTTTGAACTGGCATCTGTAGCACTAAATTCTACACCAGTAACTGGTTTTAATGTTCAGCCACAACAGCCTATGCAGAGGGGAAACACAGCAACAAGATACTTGTCACAGGTAACATATGAGCATCTCAATATCAAAGACGCAACTAGTACGATCAGGAGGATTTGGTTGTGTTTGTTTTTTGTTAGCGGGCCTGCTTTGGCCCAAGAAGGGATGCTAGATGTATATTGTTGTGTGTATTTTCATGGGGGATGTGTGTGGAAATCACTAATAATATCTACTGTTTTTCCTGCTTTGCGGTGACAGGATATAGTAACAACCAGCACAACAAATTAACATCTAATCTGAAGCTTCAGATCAACTCCAAAATGCTGAGACTGCAGTTTCAGCACATTGTGAAAGACAGAGTGAGAGAAAGACAGAAAGACAAAGACAGACAGAAAGAGAGAGGGGAAGAAGGATTTTTAAATGCGATATGCGATAGTCAAGACTGCAAATACGTGGGGGGATAAGGAATGAGAGGTTAAGATTGCTGTCGTGTGCATGACGGAGGAAGAGGGGATTTAACAGATGAGGGGAGTGAGAGGGGGAACAGGGATGTGGAAAATGAATCAGCAGCAGTATTAAACGGGTGTGTGTCCTTCTTTGTGAAGAGCGTTTCTTTCTTTGACCCAGGTGACACCCGGGTCAATGAGAAACACCACATCCACTACTGCAGACACACTGACTGAAATCAGCCTTATCTTTACCTGTGGTGTATTTACAGGATAGAAGGGTTTTTCAAACAGATGTCAATGCTTAACCAACCACAATGTATACTACAGCAAATGTCTCTGACGACTGGGTTAGCGTGCTTGAGGGGCTCCGGAGCAGAAATGGGCTCGACCATTCCTCCCTCTCGCAGTGCACTGTGTGCAGTTTTCCTATGCTGGAATATTACGTAACCCCAGATGTGTTCCACAAGGCCCTTGCTGTGTAAATCGATGATGCATATAGTCCCATATTCCCCATTAAAATGATAATTAATTAAATTATCATAAACCAATTGTTTGACTGAACCTGCAGCCCAGAGCATTTGCCTTTAAATTAGATTAGAAAACTTTATTAACCCCAAGAGAGGAAACTAGTTTTGTCAAACGTGCATGGTGACAAATAACTAAACAGACAAGTCCGATCAAGTTGATCTACCAATTAATCAATTAAATAATCAATAAAAAACTGGCATTACACGATGAACCTAAAAACTAGATGAATAAAACAGGAAATACATATTAAATAAATGAACAAGCCTTGCTGTCATCAAACAAGAGCCAGAGTCAGAGTCGCAGCAAGAGAGCAGAAACAATCAAACTGTCAGGGAAGATACCTCACAAGATCAAATTGATATACCGTACAGCATCATGCCAGCATTGGCTTTTTATTGCAGGTATAAGCTATTACTGATTCAACTGATTTGAATTGTCATCATTGTCCTAATGTTTCTACAGTTTAAGTACACATGGCATAAAAAAAAAAAAGCTCAGCTGAACAGAGATGAAAGAAAAGAGCCCACAAGGTCCCGTGAGATGACCCGAATCATAAAGATGCTGTAAACTCCCCCTCTCCTGAAATACAATACAAGGATGCCAACACTGCGCTGTGGCAGGAAGTGTGATCAACAACAGAGGACAGACATTATGCATGACAGTGAAGCGTAAGGCATTTCATATGTGTGGTAGTGAACACTTCAGTTGAGTGGGGATCAATGAATGTGGCCATAAACTCTGCAGATCCCAATGTGGGTTTAAGAAAGGTGAAAGTCAGGTCAGTCAGGCCAAAACGATGTAGGTGAAATGTAAACAAGACAGGAGCCCACACCCCCCCTGCCCAGGTACCTTGACATATACTGTAAATGCCACGACTTTTTGGATTTTTGCTTTATTGTAAACTCTGGGTGAAACAGGACAGGGTGACAATGAGAGAAAGGTTACCCTACTTTATCAAGGGCACCCTGTCCCTTATCCAAATATATACAAGGAGGGAATGCACTACTTGTTTTGTGCTTTAACCCCAAGCCTCCTTAAAACTGCCCTGCAAAAACACTGCCAACACAACTGCAAGAAGACACATGGTGTTTTAGAGTGAGTTCCGTATTTTAAGCTGTGTGTAAACCATGAGGCAGAATCTAGTTTTTCATGCAGCAGACTCTGTGTCTCATGGCTCTAAATAACAAGCCTCTACGGCCCCATCACTTGCAGAGTTGAAAAGCTTTGTCAACAACACGCTTGCTGCTGATCGTTGAGGCCACCTCGCCGCCGCTGCACGGGGGGGAAAAGCAGCACATTCATCTCACCGAAGTGGAGAGCCAGCAGTTTTTGTCTGAATCAGCTGACAGCACTGACAGAGTAAAGGGCTGCTCTGGCAGGGAGACTAAAGCCGTTTCCCATGCGCAACACTGGGGGTGAAAACAGTGGAATTCAGGCCTAATATTTACACAAGTTGTGTTTCATATGAGATTTAGATGCTTTTCGAATAAATGTGGACTAATTATGTTATACCCCGTGCTGGAAAAGGTGCATATGAAGGAGAGAGCAAACTATTCCAGGCGGTGGACTGAGCTGTGAAGCCGGGACACAGCAGCAGCAGCAGCAGCAGCAGCTTCGCGCTGCAGCACTGAAGCATGTGCTGATCTGTGGTTGGTTATCGCACATATACAGTATCATAAGCATCCTCCTCAACTTCTAGCACATGCTATGAAAGTACAGTCCTCCTTTGCTGCCTGTGCTGTGCTGCTGCTGCTGCTGCATGCTACAGCAACAAAGTTACAGAAGGGCTTTTAGTGTTCCGCAGTGTGTGTGTGTGTGTGTGTGTGTATGTGTGTGCTCAAAGAATACACACAAATAAGCAACGTGCTACGTCCAAAGGAAAAAAACATCAACAACTAAACATCAAAATAAAATGAGCTCATAACTTATTCATATGCGTGCACGTGGAAGTTTCTTACCGGCGTTTTTATCACCCATGTCCCCTTGCGGTGCAGAAGTTGAAGATACTGACGACGTAGGCTATAGGATGAGAGGGAAGTCGCTGGGAGGTGGTGCGCGCTCGCTTCTTCAGCTGGGACAGCCGGGCAACGACAGCGGAGAGGCAAGTTGCTTGTTTCAAGTAAGCTCCTTCTGGGACCCTGCTGTGGCGCGCGGGGGGATGCGGAGCTGTTTAGTGAGATCCGGCTTGAGACCCTTTGCTGTTTGCAAGAGTTTCTGAGTAAGGTGGAGTGTGGACTCAGGTAAAGAATGAAGGAGGGGTGGGGCTGTGTGTGTGTGTGTGTGTGTGTGTGTGTGTGTGTGTGTGTGTGTGTGTGTGTGTGTGTGTGTGTGTTGCAGGGGTAAGCGGATGCAGGGTGTGCATTGTGTCTTGATACAGGAGTACAGTTTTTGTCAGGGGCTGTTGTTCTTCCGCTGCTGTGCTGAAACAGTGAAGCAAAACAGAAGGGATAGTTACCTCCTCTCAAACTGGCAGTGAGACCTCATGCTTACAGTTTATACTGATGACTGTGCCGACAAAAATGTTCTATTTTCTGCAAGCCAAATCTCAGTTTCCTCAACTTAGGTTTGGCTTTAGAAGTCTGTAGGAAGGTTCTGTTACAAATTTGTGGCATTACTCCTTTATTCTGTTAACCAAAGCCCATAAGTGTAATTTAAAAAAATTATTATGATCAAATAAATAAATAAATAATAATAACAATGAGAAAATAATAATGCACATAGATCCAAGTGAATGAATGAATTAAGTTTTTGCCATCATGCAAACTTTGCCCAGCCTACATGGACTTATCTGACACCACAATGCATAATACATTTGAGATTTTCAAACCATCAGGTCTACAACAAAATGCACTAGTGGCTCATACTAAATGTTCTGCATAACACTTGAGAAATCGGAATAAATAAAAATGAATCCATCTACATTTCCTTCCTTTCCAGGCTTTTGAGACATAAAAATTGCACGGCCATTCCGATATTTGATCATCTGTTCAACAGAACGTGAAAGGGTTTTGTTGAGCCATTTGAATGGAATTAATATGTGTAATACTTAGGTGCATGCCCCAGTAAGGCCAGTGAGAGCATGCTTGCAGTATAATGTACTCCTATGTATCCCAAACTGACCAAGTGACAGTGCCAGTGTTACACTTTTTCATGTAATCTTTTAACCATTTTCTGCTAAATTAACAATAAGTCATTTTCACTTCCAGCCTACAGCGATGAGCTCCATCCTCACACACCTGCTGACCACATACTGTACCATGTTGCTTAACCTATAGCAAAGGCAGATGATATTTTGCTGAGAGACATCAATATTTAATGAGTGACTCACAGATCAATAGTTGTGTCCTGAGCATCTGACTTGTTATTTTTGCCTGTTATTTGATTATACTGCAGTAGAATTCTGATAGACTTTGTGTAGAGTATAAAGACTGTGCATTCAGAATGAGCCGGCTGTTCCCGTGCAATGGCTTTGTGCAAAAAGCTCTTGAGGAACTTGCTTGTGTTGTATAACCAAATCATGTGGATGTGAACTGCCAGGGCAGATATGCACGCAGATGTGCAGTGTGTGCATAAGAATGTGTCACTCTCACATTTATTCAAGTGGCGCTCTCATCGTGTAATTATTCTTTTTACCCCAAAATAAAAAAAAACAAACAACTTAACAAAACACCTTTTTTTTTTTCCCGTAATAGGCCTATACTTTTAGCCTACTCTTATTCTATTAGAGGAGTGAGAGGTTGATACTGTCACGCCATGTGCTATCCTCTGGTATTTTGGGTAAAAGAAACATCAGGACTTTGCAGTGATCTGAAATCCCACTCAGTGTCCACTTTAGCATGATTGTGTAAATCAGCTTCTGACTGCTGAATACCACAATCACACCCCAGCCACAGAGACTCAAAATCTATGCGGGGTGGGAAAAAAAAAAACAGAAAACAAGTGGCAGTGTGGTATTATCTAACTGGTCCATTGATCAGTGTCTTAGAAAGCTCTCTGTCAGCACTCTGATGGGACGTTATGTTAACAGCTAGAGTTTCCTCTGGTGGTATAAAAAGACTGTGCTGCTGGTATAAGATGTTTCTAGCCTTTGGGTTGAAATAGAAGCCTCAAGGCCAAATGACGTTCAGCATCATGCGTCCGCCTGTGGATTCAAATCACAGCACAAATATCCAACATTTGAACTTCAGAGCTGCTTTATTATTCACTTTACCTGTATGTGCAGGGGTTGCAGGAAGCTGAATCGTGGATCTAAATGCATGACAAGTCGTTCTGATTTCAGGTGTCACACTTCCTGTCACATGACCGAGGACCTGCAAGCCCTGTTGCTGACACAGGCGAATCCTGGCTGGCGTCTGTTCACAGCGAATCGATGAGAGGACCTGAAAGAGGACACCTCTGCTGGGAAAAAATGCGCTGCATTGATCAGAAAGGAACCCAAAGTCCTCTACAGATTCAGAGAGAGATTAATGTGTGCATGGGAGGGTTGTGTTGTTGCATAGCAGGGTTGCAGCACAGTACAGCTATTTAACCAAAACAGCTTTTACCTGACTTAACTCCAGCTGCCACTCAAATATTTATGATTCTCACCCTTTTTTTATCTACTCTCCTCCCTCCCTCTGCTCATTTCTTTGGCCTCCCGAACTCAATCTGCCCTGTGCTCGCTCCTATCACTGTCATCCCTCGCTTACCTCCTCTGCTCTCTCCCTCCCTCCTCCTACTCCTCATCTCCCAAACCTCCCTGTCCTCCCCTGCCCCAGACCTGCACCCATAGGATATCATCTAACCTGGCAGTGTGTCCTTGGGTCCCTACAGTGACAAAGGCATATTGCTCTCCTTCCTTTGTACACTGTATCTTTGCCCTGAAACATCAACACCCCCACTTTTGGGTATGACTATATAATTTGTTTTTTTTTGCAGGAGTGAGATTGTGTTATAATGTCCCCATGGGATGCATCCTCTGCTTCAGTAGCTCCTACTCCTTTTATTTTGTCCCAGCTTTATTACAGCATTTGTGGGTGCAATATTGTCCACAGCTAAAGTAGCCCAGGAAGTCAAGTGCAGATATTGCACTGGAGGAGAGCCCTAGTTACTCTGCAGGCACTGCAGTGCAGCCTTCTCATGGTAAATTCTACCTTCTTCACCTATTTCTGGAGTCACTGGCAGGCCAGTGAAAAGATTGTGGAACTTGTCCAGATGCCAATAGCAACATCTAGTTCCATTAATATTGCTCAGCTACAGTGTACTGTCAATTACTTTCTCTCTTGTTTTCATAAAAACAAACTTCTTTATGCTTACAAATGTTTCATTAATAAGGAGAATCAAAAGAGGAGCCATTAATTATATTTCTATAATTGTGATACAATTAATAATATTGTTTTACAGTGCTCTCCATCTTCTTGTAATCCTCTATGACTAAAGCTTTTGCATTAATTTATTATTCTATTATATGATTTAGAAATTGATCTAAGGTGGAAGTAAAAGTAGTGATAAAAAACAAAACTGCTTTAAATTTTAGTCAAATAAAAGTACAAAACTTTTAAAATGTACTTAAAAAAGTAAAACATATTATATTAAATTATTGTATTGTTTTCGCTGATGCATTAATATGTAATTTTGCTGCAAACAGCTTTATACAGATTGGTGATTCATAGCAATATGCCTTTCTCACAGCATGTTTGACTTGTCAGTGAAGGAAAAACACAGGTGATACTAATAACATTAATGACATCCCTGCTCTATTTAAGTGTCCCGGTGTGAATTAACGAAAGAATGACTGAAATAAGTACAAGTAAATTAAAACTGTACCTAAGTCCAGTACTTGAATAATTGTACATACAATTCTATACTTTAATACGCCACTAGAGGGGAGTGAAGTGCTATCTCTGGAAAAAAAAACAAGCTGTAACACTGAGACCTTCTGGTGCATTCAAGTACTCTAATCTATTATGTCAGAATTTGAATTAACGTGAATCGGCTATATTTTAACCACACTACGAATTTGACTCACTGATTTAAAGTGTAGTACACGCATTGAACAACAGATGAACAACAACATAGATACAGAATCTATAGTAAAATGTTGAATTGTAAACTGAGAACAGGGTTAGATATAGTGCAAGCTCGTCTGATAAAAAGCCTATTTTATGGGTAATGTAATAAGTTACTTTATATAGATTATATACAGTCTGTTTAGAGTTACGTTTGACAGTAAATTACGATTATGTACAAGCTAATGAATTTGCACGTCATGTTAATTTCGCCATGCTGTCTGTATTTTCGTATTTTGTTCAAAGACTAAACAAATAAATAGATGATATATTATACATATTTATTGGCAGATGAAATAAACAACACCTGTGCCTCTCTCCACTCCTCCAGAAAATACTAAGAGCTCTGGCGTGGAGGTCAGAAGTCGGAGCTTTTAGATGAGTCCTTGAATGCTGCATTAGCTGCTCCAGTCTTGCAGTGGGACGGGCTTAAACAGGAGGTCATCACAAACATGGCGTGGAGAGGATGTGTGATGAAATGGGCAAAAACAGAGTTCGTCAGCCCTCGGAACACAACTTCACGAAGCTGCAGGTGAGCAAATATAAAGCTGTTCAGGTCACAGCGTCTAGAACAGCACTACAAACAAGAATATCACTGACAGGATGTGTGTGTTTTCTTCTCGAGCAGCAGTTTGAGGGTTACCTAACCGTTCCCACTGTCATTGTAATGAGATCCACGGGGCAGAAGACAGCTCTGTTTCATATATTTGCAGAAAGAAATCTTGTGTTATTTATTTAACGTCTTTTAAAATGGGCTGAGCTGTTCATGCAGCATGTCCCGCTTTTCCTACAGCCCACTGCTTACCCCTATTGAACCTATAACCTGATGAATAAATAGCTAGTGCTTAATTGTTTTAACTCCAGGGGGGTTGTTTTTGCTTTGCCTTATTTCGTACAGGTTTTCATTTTTTTCTGTATGTTTACAAAAGCACTCTATCTATCACTCTATCAGTTTTAACACTTCTCCCTCTGTCCGCAAATTATTTGACAGACTTAGTTTCTACAACCAACAGAGGTGTGGTTTCCGTCGGGAAGCCAAAAGGCCGGATACAAAGAAAGGCAATGTCAGCCAAGAAACAAACCCTTCACCCCCTGAAGCTGGCACACCAGGTCCCCCACCTCCTCCCAAAGCCCCCAGACCAACACTCTTCAAACCGCTGATGTTCACAGTAGGGGTAGGTCCTCACATTTTTCTACTGGAATGTTTTACCTTCTTTTATTCTGGTGTTTAAGTGGATGTGAAGAGGTAGATGCATGACATGGTGAGGTTTGGAACAGTATGATGGCGCTGGATGTTGTCTGACTCCATGGCAGTTTACAGGCTGCTCCTTTGGTGCGGCTGCCATTCTGCAATATGAGACCCTGAAGTCAAGAGTTCAGACTGCAAAACATGAAGAGGAGTCAGAAAAGTTCTTACAGGTGAGGTTGTAATAATACAAACTGCTCTCTCTGCCCTCACTGCTGTCATCTTTATATTACCACTGAAACAAATTGGCTGCTCACATTGATTCAGCTTACCATTCACATATTACCAGGGGTCCCAGGACATGGCGTACTGGCATGACTGGTGGAACCAGCTGTCAGGCTTCCAGCAACAGCTCATCCTCCTGATGTCCATGGCGGATGACTTCTGGAGCAGCCTCACAGAGGGACAGAGGACTGTCACAGGTAGCTTATTTTGCAAACACACACTCATTTTGTTCCTGTGTCTCCTCAAATGTAATGGCTGGCATTAACATATTTGCACGCACGTCATATAATGCCACATTTCTTCATAGTCAGAGGCTTTCCTTGTGAATGTTTTCCAGGTATTATTGCAGTAAATGCTGTGGTCCTGTGTTTGTGGCGGATCCCTGCAATGCAAAGACGCATGATTAAGTACTTCACGTCCAACCCAGCCTCCAGTGAGTATGCCTGGTTTACCATTTTTACCATATATACATTCATGTTCTTGCAGGTGTAAAATTTGCCTCTGGAGTCCCCGGCATGTTCTAAGCACACATTTAATGTTTGTATCCATTTCTCTCTCCTCTACCAGAAACACGCTGTGTTCCCATGATCCTGTCCTCCTTCAGCCACTACTCCATCATCCACATGGTGGCCAACATGTATGTCCTGTGGACATTCTCCTCGGGAATCGTCTCTCTCTTGGGGAAGGAGCAGTTTCTTGCAGTCTACCTGTCTGCCGGTGAGTTGAGCATCGGACTGGGGTCTCATAACATTTAATCAAATCTAAATTCAGTATTATATCTTGACTGAATCTATAAAATCTAAATCACTTACTGAATCTATTTAGGTTTATTTGCTAATTAGTTAAATGACTATCTGAATGAGCAGAAAGAGATGTGAAAGAAAGTGATCACATACTTTTTTGGGGAGGGAGAAAATGTGCTATCATTCTCACTTATTGTGTGTATTTTCAGGTGTGATTTCCACTATGGTTAGCTACATGTGTAAAACAGCCTCTGGACGTCTCTATCCATCATTAGGAGCGGTAAGATATTTGCTAAAATCTTCATACATCTGAACACAAAAGAAATACAATAATTCTAGTGTTTTGATCTGTCTTTTTTTAATTGATCTATAGTCAGGTGCTGTCATGGCAGTCCTGGCCGCAGTCTGTGCAAAGGTGCCAGAGGCCAAACTAGGCATAATATTCCTCCCCGTGGTGACTTTCACAGCAGGAAATGTGAGTGAGGCACAGTATGTTTGCATATCTAAGTGTGTGTGTGTGCGTATGCATGCGTGTTTGTGAGCACTCATGGCTTTGGAAGTGCAGTATGCTGGATTTGAACCTCTCAAGTGTAAGCTCAAAAAGCTTTTTTGGTAATGGGTACATTTAACAGGGTGTTGACATTCCCATGTTGTGTTTTCACTGCAGGAAAGAGATGTAAATCTATGCATGAACAAAACGGACAAAGTCCCGTGTATGAATGAGTGAATGTGTAAGTATGCATGTCTGAATGCATGGTAGAGATACTGTAGCTGTTGATACACTTTATAGTACATTGTATGTAACTTCAGGTTCCTGTTCATGGTTTGTCTCTAGGCTTTGAAAGCACTCGTTGCCATAGATACAGCAGGGCTCATACTGGGATGGCGGATATTTGACCACGCAGCTCACCTTGGTGGAGCCCTTTTTGGAGTGTGAGTGGCCCAATATTCATTCATTTTACACTGAGCAAAAAATAAGTGTTTTTTTCTGTTTTGTTTTTAAGTTTTTATGGTAAAAAATACAAAATGATCAGTGTTTTATACTGAAGTTTCCTCAAGTCTAATTGTTATCCTTTACTCAAAATATGTCAGGGTTACGTGGTAAGAAATGTAGTGAAAGAGTAGCCTGACAAAATAGTCTTTACTTACATTCAAACGCATCTCACTGGTTTCATAAATGTGATATATTCATTGCATGACCTAAAAGCTAGTCAGTGGCCTTGGAGATGAGAATAAGATTATTTTGTCAAACTACTATTTTCTAGGTCAACACTGAACTTCCATGCTTTAGTCTTGTAGCCCAACTCAAACCATAAAAAAACACAATCAGTTTAAGTCTAAAAGCTGGTTCATAAGCAGATCAATTACTATAAAGATACCTGTAAGCTGTAATGAAAAATTGTTGCTCCACAATACCATGTGTTGTTATTGGATGTTTTTACACTCCCTGTTGTAGTTTGAACTCTACTTACAGCAGCCGAAATCCTTGGTCTGATGTGGATGTTATTGGGCTTTAAATGTGGATCGATAGAATAACTTACATTTTAACTTTCTCCATATATCTTGTCCTACAGATGGTATGTGGCATACGGTCACAAACTCATTTGGAGGAAGAGGGAACCCCTTGTGAAGCTGTGGCATGACATGCGCTCTCGAGGTGCAGGTGGATCCCGGCCTGGAGGCGCGCCTGGGGTCGATGGTGGTAGTGGAGGACCCGGACCACAATAAAACTCAGTTACCTCAGAATATGCAAGGACACTTTTATCCACTGAGATGGAATGGGATGTTGTTGATTATCAATAAATATAGTTTTTCATTCAAGTTTAGTAATGAGCATAAGCTGATTTAATGGTACGCAGAGACCTGAAATTTGAAGAACAGGGCAGAGTTCACATTTGATGTCGCAATCCAGATGTTTACTGTGTGGGCTGATAACATCTGCTGCCCTACAAGAAACAAAATACTACAAAATATCATCACTCTCATATCTCTCTGAAGATGTTTAACCTTCAGCCTTCATGTCAGTTTTTTCATGGTCATGTTATAGAAAGAAACTGTATCAGCTCGGACAGAAGAATCAGAATGTTGATCCAATCCAAGGATAAAATCAGTTGCTGAATTAAATGTAATATACAGTCCTGTGGGCTGGTCTTATGTTGCTATTAAAACTTGAGTATCAAAGAGTTAATTAATCATTTATATTTAAAAACTTCATGATTTTTAACAAGTGGGAACTCATTTTACACAGGGTTGGTTGGGTGTTGCCTAAGGTTAGCCAGAAATCTCCAAGGTGTGGATTTAAAAAGAGGAACATTTGCCTGTAGTGGCTTCACAATATTTGACACAGGGCAGATTTACCCTGAAGGGATATACCTGTTACAAACTGGACTTATGTTTTCCATATAAACATTCCTCAAACATACCAGGGGGGCTGGAACAAATGATAAAATATAAAATATTAATTTTAATTATTAAAAATTAAGTTATTTTCCAAAGTATTTTCTCAATCAATTAATTAATTGCTTTGGTCGATGAGTTGTTTACTTTTGTACAGGGTAACCTTTACCCAAAGGAACATATGCTTATGTTAAAAGCAGTTTAGTATTTTGCTTGGAAACTCTGAAACTACGGCTTTTGCAAAAATTTAAAGCAACTCCTGCATTTGGTACTATGATTTGACTCTTTCAATTATTTAGTTGATCAAAGGATCTTACCTGTTTCCGGACCTAACTCTTATTAACCGATATCATAATTATACATTTATCCACAAATTCTGTTCAGAGAAATAGTGTTGGCTTTATTTAACAGTCCTTCAAGTTTGATAATGTGCACACATTTCAATAAATGATTGTCCATGCATGCATAGTACTGTACATACTGATTAGGTTTAAATGTATATAAAACTTGCAATAAGTCTATTTTCCTCTTTCTTTGGTGGGGAGTTTTTTTTTTTCTTGGCCACAAACCTTCTAATATTCATTATAAATTTGTAAGGAACTGTACACAAGCTCAACAGAAAAATGTCATATTGCATAAAAATAATAAATGTAGTAAAACCAAAAGCACAATTCCTGTAAATCACAGTTCCAACAAGGCAAACGGGCAAAGCAGATCTAAGGCCAACACCTGCTGCTGTGTATTAAGTAACTGCACTACAATCCACTGAGAGAATTGCACAAGCTGAAGGAAAGGCAGATTTGGCAACAGTATAGATTACCTTTATCAAATATGGTCATATCGTCAGACTAACCAGAGCCTGGGCTCAGGAAAGTGATGTATTATTAACCAAACAAGGACTTACCAGGCCGCGACTTGAGTTTGTCTTATTGCACTCCAAAACAGTCACTTCCTCAGCCTCTACTCTTGTGATTGGCATAGCTAGGGAAGCCAAACTGGGAGACCATCAGGTTGGAGAAACAGAGTGGCATGAAGCCATAAATCTGTGTCAGCCTGTTCAGACAGTAGGACCTCTGAAGAAGGTGTTCAGGGCGATGCCACATACCTTGGTACCCACTGCTGGCATCCTTTTCCAGGTTGCGAAGGTCCACAGGTTTGACAAAGACCCCAGAGGGTTTGTTAATGCTGCTGATAGACTTGAAATGTTTCCTCAAATACTGTGCTACAGCGAAGTTCATGGCAATATCATCACAATTCTGTGTTTCGTCCACCAGTGCATGTACTGCTTGAGGTTGGTCCTGGAAGAGCTGCAGGTAGCGGTGGTGGAAAAAGGCAGCACCAATTAACACCATGGAGTATCTGCAGTGAGTGGATTGAGATAAAAGTATATAAAATGACCTCTCACATCAAAGCAAGACCAAATGAGACAAGGCCTGGCTGATACAAAACATGGTGGTACACTGTATGATGCAGTGTATAAGGGGCTCTACAAGATTGTGAAAAATAAAAAGCACAACTTACTTGTCACCTCCCGCTGTTTCTGGATCCTGCAGCTCGAAGCTGCCATAACTGTACACTCCTCCTGGCGTTGAGACATGTTTGCGGGGTACAAAGCCAACAATCTGGTCTGGAAATTGCTGTGGAGCCAAAGATAAAATATGCATATCGTCACCTTCCTAAAATAATGGCCTAAGTCATGTTTTGACAAAAATGTTTTTTTTGCCTAAATCACCCCCTCATGATGCTGGCCACCTCTGGTAAAATCGCCTGAATCCTCAGTTGAGGGGAACATGCAATTCTACCCCCGGTTGTATAATGGCCTATGTCAAAAGTGTGACTCTTTTGTTGAGTTTTTTGTGTTTCCTGAAAAACCTGAAAAAATGACTTAGGCCATTATTTTAAGAGGGTGTCGATATGATGCAGTGCAATTAATTTAAAATCAGGTTAAACCTAAATTAATTTACATTCAGAATGTTAATCAGTGTCATCTATATTGTCTCTAAAGCTTATTACCTTCCAGACTGAGAAAGCAAAACTGATGTCAGGAACACTGACCAGAGTGTCATCATCCAGCATCAACACAGCTAAAGATCAGACAAAAAAAAAAAAAAAAATCAAACAAGCTCATCTGAAAAAACAGACAAAACACAATAACTCAATGTTTGCAAGCTGACAGATATACTGACCATCAGTGTCAATCTCAGGGAAAGGTTGTAGTCTGTTGCGCATTCGATTGTTAGTCTGCTCCTTGAAGACCACAGGGACCGGATGAGGCCCCAAGGAGTTCCATAACTTTAGGGGTGTCTGCTCCCCAATGTTGTTCCAGACTATGATAATCCGCTGAAGATGAGGCACTGCCTGGTAATGGTTAAGTAGTTTCAGCAGAATGTCTGTGCGATTGTATGTTTGGATGATGATGGTAAATTTATGCTCCTCCTCTGTGCTGTCAACACGGTGGCCCTGCGCTTGACTCTCCTTTTGTGATGTTGCCCGGCGCAGCACTCCCAGGACATCAAGGCCTCCTTGGTCTTCTGCAGGGGGCAGCAGAGCTGTCAAGGCTGCACCAACTAGGAGGATCAGCAAGATTGGCCAAACCAGACAGCTTCGCCGGAGCCCCATACAGCAACGGGGGACCCTGCATCAAATATATGCAACACATCCCATTACAATGCACTTCAGGGTTCTCTCAGTTAAATAACTCCCAGACCACCAACATTTGAATTGGCTATGCTGAACACATGCTATGAGACTGTGACGCATGTCTTTATGCTCAATTGTGTTGCAACTGCAATTTATTACACTTTCCTGGATTCAATTTAAGGACTGTGTGTCCACATGAGACTTTCTGGGCCGGACAAAATATTTAAATGACAATAACCTCGGGCACAGAAACAGTGTTGCCAGAAAGATTAAAAGTGTTGATGGTTGAGGCGAATTAACAGCTAGAGAGGGCCCAAAAATTCAGTAGGTTTATAGTCCCTGACCACACAGTAGAAGTTATGCTGTATTATTTTCCTTAACTCAGAGCTCACCTCATTTTGTTGGCACTGCAAACAATCCTTTCACTTTACGTGGTCGCCATGTTGGCTGACTGACCAAAGAGCCTGAAAGAAAGAAGATGCGACAAAGCTAACAGCAGTATGTAGTCTGAATGGAGGTCACAACTGAAAAAAATAACCACTGTATTGTTAGAAAAAGCCATACTACGTAAAAAGGTGCTTCGTTTGTGTCCGTATACTTACATTTTCTTCACCACTGTGTAGCTCATTCGTATTTATTCACTTGAGCATATTTTCGTACCCTTTGGAAACCGACGCCATCTTTGTTGGGCTAAACCAACGGATTTGCCATAGGCTTGAACGTCACGTCATTTGATTTTCCGACGGAGACATATCTTCGCTGTCCCCAGAGATGCTAATCCCTTTAGATTGGAAAGAAGAGAAACTTCAAAATCAAAAACCCACAACTTTAAAGTCCATACTAATCTCAGCAAAGCTCAGGTACGTGTCGTTAGTGGTGCAGCGCTTCAATTGCTTGAATATACTAGAAACATTAATAACTGTGATAAGCTTTGGGTAGTTGTAAAGTAGAGCGCATTCTTAACGAGCGAGGGCACAGATTTTCTTTATTAACTTGACTACGAAGACAAGCGATAAAAACTAAGAATAAAACTTCTTTGTAATTTAGGTTTCTCATCACTACGTAATAAGAGGAAAATGTCCTTTGAACCGGTGCTGAGTTGTCCCACAGTCCCACTTTCCAATGGTTTGCAGATACCGATAGTTGGATTAGGTGCGTTGTACTTTGGTAAATCTTGACTTTCTGTTCACAAATACAAAGCACAAAACAGACACACATTGCATGATGTTTTACAGTTATTTATTTTTACTAAGGATTTTTAAATAGGCCAATTTAGGGAGAAAATCGTTATGAATAAAGATGAAATGTTGATGTAAACATCGTATACCCTCAAATACATGTTCAGAGATAAATATGTCTAATATCTAATGTATAGTATAACTGAAAGTGTATTTAAACACTTATAATGGCTTTCAATAAGGATGTGATCCACATGAGCAAAACATATCTATATCAGGCCTCCAATTAATAAAAAAAATGATAATGATGAAGATGATTAGTGTCCACTGGAAAAACTCTCACACACACTACATTCTGTCTTTTTCCTTGACTGCAAAATTTGCTAGTGTTCAAAAAAAGTTAAATATGCAGGATTACAATTTCTCACTTTCTTGTGTGAAATGTTGAATATTACATACATGAATTTGTATTTTTTTTCCTCTCTCTCTCAACAATGTTCTGTATAGACCCTATAGTTATGTCAGTATTCATACAATGCTTTAGCAATGCTGTTTCTGAAAAGGCCAACAATGCCAAAGAAAGATATAGAAAAAAAGAATTGAGCTGAATTGATATTCCCTTTGAAGGCCTACATTTTCTCTCTATGACAGGCACATCACATTATGGCGGATACTCCCATGATTCCATTATGTACGCACTCACTGAGTGTGGTGTACGCCACATTGACACGGCAAAGCGCTACAGCTGTGAGGAGAAACTGGGTAAAGCTATCCGAGAAAGTGGAGTAGTGCGAAGTGATCTATGGCTCACCAATAAACTGTGGCCAGGAGACTACACATACAAAGCTGCAAAGAAGGCCTGCCTTGACTCCTGCTCACTGATGGGGGTGGAATATTTTGGTATGGACTGCGATTGATAAAAAATTGTGTGTGCAGTTTCTTGTCTTTTGGAGTCTTTTTTTAAAAAAGTCTCTCACTAAATCACATGTGCCTGTTTATAGATCTGTACCTCATGCATTGGCCAGAGTCATCACAACCCCATTGTTCTAACAGGGAGATGAGAGCTGACACCTGGAGAGCTTTGGAAGAACTTTACAAAGAAGGTACAGAACAAGGAAGAACAACAGAGAACAATTGAAAAGTATTCAAAAAGCAACCCCAGCACGTCTCATTATGATATAGTGAAAGAGAGGGGCATTTCATAGGTCAGAACTCTGTCTCTGCTACTACAGGGGTGTGCCGTGCTATTGGAGTGAGCAACTTTCTGATCCACCACCTGGAGCAGTTAAAGGAAGACAGTAGTGTGATACCACACGTTAACCAGGTAGGTTTTTTTCAGTTTTCAATTAGATTAAATATGTTTATTTTTCTACAATGTCATAAAAAGGAGGCGAGTTGTGTAATTTTTGCTGAAAGAGCAGTGGAGGGTCTTTTAACATTTTCTCATCTCAGGTTTAAATTTGACATCTTTCTTCCCATGTGAGATTTACTGGATTATGAGATTATTCCCCCCTCGTTGACCCAATAATTGTCATACAGTGCCTGAATCTTTTAGAGTGCAATTTACACAACATCAAAAAAGATTCAATAATATAATTGGAAATGTCTTCATAAACATCAACACTATATAATAAATGTACTCCTTTCAGAGATGCTTCAAAACATGAATCTTTGGTGTGCTGTTTATCACAGTGTTGGAGTATACAGGCAAGACATGCTTACATACTATCACTTGCCTATGATGTATCTTAAAATTGATATGACTCACCAGGTGGAGTACCATCCTTTCCAGCAGCCCAATCACCTGATGGAGTACTGTCGTCAGGAAGGTATCGTGTTTGAGGGGTACAGTCCGCTGGCCAAGGGTCAAGTCCTCAGTAATCCCACTGTTCTCCAGATAGCAGAAAAGCACAGACGTACACCTGCTCAGATCTGTATCCGCTGGAGTATTCAGGTAGTCCCACTGGTTAGATTTTTCCTACACTAAGATGAATTGACCTGACACACACAATATGCTTCTGTGAATGCCTTTCAACTGCATTTTTATTGTTAATTTTCCACAGAATGGAGTTGTCACAATACCAAAATCCATCAAAAAGAAGAGGATACAAGAAAACTGTCAAGTGAGTTACAGTCCATTGCGTCTTTTCTTATGTCAGAAACTATTTTTTTTTATGAATTAAGAAATATTGACAAAGATTCATTATGCTGTGATGGAGCAAGCGAGCAGGTATAATGTCACAGAAAACATTTAAATGTAAAAGCTTAACATTTCCATAAAAGCTTAAAAAAACAAATGCACCTACTTTGGATCCAAAAACAGACTACTTATAGAAAAATTAAATTAAGCTTTGAGAAGGGGTTTAAACCTGTGTTGACTGAACACATGGTCTCTCAAACTCTATTACTGTGTCTCCGGGAGCTGTGGTTTCACCTGCATCTGTAGCTCAGTGTAAACCCAGCTGTCTTCTGTCTTGTGTAGAAATGATGCCAGTAGAGGTCACTGTAACAGGGGTTAAACTTAAACCAGTAGCACACCTAGTTTGCCTCAGTTAAATGAGGTTCACTGTAAAATGAGGTATTCACAGGTTTTGTTCATTTCTAAAGTTAAAATCTTTCTCCATGTATGATCTTATAAAGGCAACAATATTGTTAGTGTGAAACTAACGTAATTGTATACATTACATTGCAAAAGAATCACACTTGCATGTACTCATTTTTGACACCAGAAAGAGGGTTACTTACCATCTATGACAATCCCAGGCAGGTACAGTAGATTGTAAAGAGAGTTATAATCATGGGGGCAAAATGTTTTATATGATTTGTATCAAAGTATGAATTCATTTAAATATATTTTTGTGAAAATGAGTTGCAATAACCAGCTCTAGGTCTCTCTCAGAAGACTAGGCAGCCATTCATTTTCTCATTTCACCCTTTACCTCTTCCTCTGCACATGTAGGTGTTTGGGTTCCAGCTGGAGGGGGCGGACATGGCCGCATTGGGAAGACTGCATGATGGAAGACACGTTACTTGGGATCCAACAAATGTGGAATAAGAATATACAAAAAACAAAAGAAAAGAAAACAATGTGTTTTTCCTGGAACTAATTTAGTCAGAAAACAGCTGGCTTAAGAACTAATTTTGAGATTGTAATAAGGTTTTAATTAGTTCTTTGTTCATTATCTTTAGGTGTCAGTTTGCCTGAGGAGGGGACTCAACTATGATGTGAAGTTCATTCATTTCAACTGCCTCTTGTGGAAAAGCACACAAGTGCTTAAATTCTCAAGTGCCTTACTTTATAGAGACTCCTACTTTTTACATTAAGCAATATATGGTGCTACAATCATAAGTAAAACAGGAAAGTATTTATGATGACTTTTGTAAAAAAATGAATAATTTCTAAATAAATATTTGCCTTTGCAGAAAAACAGCTGACCACTGAGGATGTGAGTTTGTTTTCTTTTTAAATTTTCAGGATTTCCTATATCCTAAACCCACAGGCCTTACCAAAGTACTTGCAGTGGATGGGCAGGGAACATACTGTACATGTATTTATGTTTTTTTTTTTTTTTACTATTACTGTTTCCTTTTTTTCCCCAATTTTAGATTGACTGGCCAACATGAGCTTATCACAGATATATGAGTATCGGCGTACATGTCAGTCAATAAGAACAAGATATTGCAATCCAGTAGGAAATATAAAAGATATATTTGAGATAATTTATGAACAGTATCTCCATTACACAATTTGTCCTCTACAAAGCAATGACTTTATAGCCAATCAAATGCTACTTAGCTTTGTAGGTAAAGGTAGATAGACCGAATGAGGAATCAGTGATGGGTTCGACTGAGAATCTGTAATCTAACGTGAGGATCATCCATACCAACAGGGAAGTGCTAGATGGAAACAACCACAACCCAACCACAGGACAGAGAAGGGGAGAGTGAAGAGCGTGCAAGATGTGCCTAAATAGTGAAAAAAGTGACTGTAAAGAGTTGTGTAAAATGAATTTTAGATTTAGAGGGATTAAAATTCTATCAAACATCCTGTTACATCAGTGTCGCAGTAGTGGCTATAAAACTATATTTTCCACTTTGATCCCAGGTCGAGGTTTTGTGTTTGTTAAAGCAAATTAAGTCTTTGTTCATGCACTTTGTATCTAAGCACTGCCATAAAAGATTTGTAGCACTTGGCATACAGTTTTTGATGATTTGACAAAACATTCAACTCAAGGTCCCCTTACTTGCAGTTTTCAGCAGCAAAGAAAGATAAGTTCGGCAAACATGGACAAGCAGTGTTTTAACACAAACAGTTCTTTAACAAATATGAGCGAATTCCATCTGCTGGTGAAGACTGGTACGGTCAAAAGCTCCAGAACAAGTGAGTCAGTGGACTTTTGAGTTGAGATTGTTCTGTCAACTGCTGTTTCTGAGGCCAAGAATAAACTCATATTTTTTTGAATGAAAATTGGTTAAAGAGGTCCTGATTCAACCCTGTAGAAATGTAAATGTTAGGTGACTATTTAATGACTAACTTGTGTGTACTTAAGACAGAAAAGAAAGAAAAGTAGTATTTCTCTTACCTCTTCGGCTGCACCTGTAACCACACTCCATATGATGTCAAGAAGTACTGACCGCACTTTGAACACACTTAACATCATCGCAGAAAGGTGAGGACTTCACCACTGGAGCTCAGAAAAAAAAAAAGATGTTCTTTGCTCTTTAACTTGAACTCTGTTAAAACATACAATACAAAAACAATACAACAAAACAATGACACAAACATTCAGAGTTAGCAATATCATTTAATCTTTCCCCCTCAGCTTAGAATCACTGTTGTACATAAGTTACATTTTGTTTTCTCAATTTCACAGGTTCATTTCATTTTTTTTTCTCTTCAAACTTCCAGTTTGACCTCTGTCTCGTATCAAACAAAAAAAAAAAAGCAGATTGTATTATACAAAAATGCAAACCAATTTTCACACAGTGAATTCTCTTACAAAGTCATAAAATGGCGTAATAATGGCTACATCCACATTGGAGGAAGATAATTCTAGACATTCCTTAATGGAGTATAATATACATATAAAAACTTCTTTTTTCTTGCTGAAATCAAACCTGTACCTTAATTTAAGAGATATTTTACAAGGGAGTAATTATATAAAAAAGCCATTTGCGAATTTCCCCAGAAAGTCAGGGAATAAAATGTGAGCCTCAAACAGCAGTAACAGAGTTCAGTGGTCAAGGGTGGGAGTGGAGGGGTTAACTGGTTATGTAAACGAGGGCTAGAGGCAGCAGTTCCACTCAGAAACAAAAACACACAGGAGATTGAAATTAACATTTTTGCTACTTATTATATAGTAAACCACCCCGTAAGTCATTGTGTGTCAGTTCTGCTAAGCTAAAGGCATTTTAGGCTCATTCAGACCTGCATAGACCTATCAGGTAGAATCAGCATTGTGATAGTTTTGGTTGACTTGCACTGAAGAGAGAATGAGAAACATCATATTGAATTAACACCATTAAATGTTGCCAATTCATTGCCAAACCGCATTTTATCTTTTCAGAAGTCATTATACTTCTTGCGATTTATAACAGCAGAATTAAGCTGGGTTGCCAATTTTGTGTGACTAGTTGTCAAAGAGGAACAAAACTTGTGTGTGACTGTCACTCGAATACTCTTGTATCTCACTCGCTGTTGACTACACATCAGGTCAGATGATGCATTCAAGACTGTAAGACTTGCAGGTCAGTAAATTCACTCAACTATTGCAGAAACAAACAAAAAAAAAAAGAAAGAAAAAAGAACTACAAACCCAGCTAGGTCAACAAAATTTCCATAGAAAAAACATAAAATTACACATTTTGATGAAAACCTTGAGAGATTTGGGTTATTGAATTGTTGCTGTTTGTATGACATTTTCCAAAGGGGGGTGGGTCTGCTAGAGTCCATCAATATGACTCTAAATCATGCCAATTCAGTGTTAGTAATTTCTGAGGTCATCTCATGCTCCTAAAAGCAGACAAGGTAAAGGAGCATTGCAAGAGGATTTAAGGCCAACCTTTCATTAGAGACTTCCTGAACATCCTTGGGGGTGGGGGGCGGGAAAAAACCCCAACACTTTTCTAATACCTCAACACTATCACCCAGTACAGCACACTTTGAGGGGAAAAAAAACTTAAGTCAGGGTACATTTTCTACAATACAATCTAGCACACACAAAACTTCTCCATAAATTTTCCAAAGTTACAGAATTTTGTCTTCTTTGGAAGCATAGTCTATAAAGAACATCTTTGTTTGAACACAAACGATTAAGTGAACACACATCAATGCGCACAGAAGTCCTTCGTCTGGGAAAGGATAAAGTCTGTGTTGGCAACCAGTGGACAGAAAACAAATCAAACAACAACAAAAAGAAAAAAAAACGTTTGCTGAGTCTAAGTAGAGATCATTTAATATAAATGCTGAGCGAGTAGAATAAGAGGTGGCACGTTAATAGTGCTTTAGTATATTAATGTATGTATACATACTTATATGTATAAGTGAGCTGTGTACCTAAACAATAAATGTAGCGAGAAAAACCAGAGGCTTTGAAGTGTGGTTGGAAAAACTGAAAAAAAAAAGAAAAAAGAAAATCCCAAACATCCGCTATCAAGGCGCTAACAAATTGGAAGAGATGCCCATCAAGCAACCCAGTTGACGATGACAGACACAAAAATATTTGTGTCTCTATTCCATTGACTCATCAGTTATCAGGGATTTGTCAAACTCTGTCAGTTTCTCAGTACCCCTCGTCTGACCATAATAGAGGCTCAACATTAAACTAAAACGACTTGACCCAGAGCGTCTCCTCTATCCTTCAACCGTTCAAGCGAAAAGGCTCACTTACTCTCAGCAGAGCTGTAAAACTGTTGTCAATCATGCTAATTGTTTACAGAAGGCAAAGAGCTCCACGTTGAGCATCAGCAGTAAACAATTTACATGATTTCATTTATTTTTTGAAGCCTCGAAGATAATTGAGGTTTCCCTCATTTGCAATGTCGAGATAGTTAAAATTGAAAAGAGGACAATACTCAGTGAAAAGTGGTTGTCATGATGAAGAGCAACAATAGCTATAATGGTGGTGATGATGACAGCAAGTTATAGAGAGAAAAATGTGATAAATTGAACAGAAAATTGTGCTACTCACCAGTGAAGATGCTTGAATATACTTATTACAATAAAACTGATCAGATCTAAAGGAGATTCTGTTTACACTTCAATAACCAACAACTATTATCCTCAGCTGTAAACATGATTTCAAATGTACTGTCTAGCTAAAAACACTAAACAGTCAGTCACTTTTCTGAGAGTACAAATGGTAAGTCTGGGTTTTACTCCAAATTCAAACATTTCATGACAGAGAGCAAGACGTGAATCCAATTAAACTAGGTGCCTTCACTCTGTAAGCTTCAACCCCCCCCCACCCCCCCCAAAATCGTAACAACGTAAAGCATGAAAAAATTCAACAAAATTCAACAAAAAGACACAAGGGAAGGCAACTTCATAGAAGTTAGGAGAACAAATGACAAGATAATCCCAATGGGGAGGCCTTTTGTGTGGCCAGATGAGAAGCTCTGAGGAGGGAAATCCTTATTCAGTTACCCTGACATTATAAAGTCAAGCTGACACTCATTCTCATGACTCCTGAAGCAGAAAGAGTTATTCTCAAAAGCCAGATCATGTGCAGTCACCACAAAACAAAAAAAACAAAAAAAAAAAACAGCTATTTTTGAGCATGCTGTGAAAAATGTCACAACATAATCGGCCAAGGCTGAATGCAGCCCTTTGGAGCACTGGCGAAAGGCATTGTAACCAAACCACGTCAGGTCACATCATCACCAAGAGAAGCACTAGTAGATTCCCTTATAGAAAACTTGTGGAAAGCTCCTTATCAAAAAGACTTGTTGCAATCTTTAAAACAGAATGCTTCAATTAAATATAGAATATACTGCTTTCAAGTACGAAACAGACATATGATGAGTTCATAAAATGCACTAATAAAAAAAAAAAAAAATCATACTTCACGTGGCAGGGGAGGAAGTGCACGTGGTGCAAAAGTGATGTCTAAAAACAATTTGCATCTCCATATTTGCTGAATACTGGTGGAACATTGTGCTGCTTTTCCCTCCTCAGACCATCTAGATCTGGGCAACCACTTTTTTTTTTACGATTCTGGGGGTGAGTAGCAAGCAACACAACTCTGCTGTTTCCTACAATACCTTCGCACATCATCAGATTGTAACAAGAGAAGTTCTTCAGAGCGCATGTGATGTGATGGTGATCTGCTCCTCTGTATCTAACCGTTCATTTACATGTATGCTAGGACAACTAAACCAAAAATCTTATATGGGAAAAATCATTCAAATACTTGACTATGTTTTGTGTTTATGAAGGATGGAATAGGTCTATTCATTCTAAATGAAGCTACAAATAAACTGTCAACATCACCACCATTTCTCTTCCTGGTACATCTATTGCGAACCTTGTTAATCTATTATCCCAGTACAAAAGAAAAAAAATGAAATAACGAAACGCACACAAGAAATGTTATCATATGCCCTGGTTTCCAGGCAAGGAAAGTCATTAAAAAAAGCTCATTCACAGAACAAAAAGAAAGAAAATTCATATCACGGCAGATACTGCTCATCTTCTAAATAGAATGGGTGTATGTGTGCCTGTGCATGCTTTTCAATCGAGCATTTTGAGTGTGTGTGTGTGTGTGTGTTTGAGTGTGTGTGTGTGTTTGTGTGTGTGTGTACTGCCTAAGAGCAGGAATGGACGACGCCATTCTTCTGCATCTCTGAACCAGTGGCACCTGGGTCAGAACACAGGCTCAACGCAGATGTCTTATTGGTCAGTGACAGCATGGACCCGCCCACTGCACTTTCTTGCAGACTGCTGGAGCCGTTTGACACCTCGCTGAAAGGGGGACAAAGGACACAAGTGAGAAGTGGGACGAGCACAGGCAAATTATTGGGATATGCCCATATTAAGGAAATTTACACATGACTGTATATGAAGTATGTGTATTCTCACCCAAGAGCCAGGGAGATTTCTTCCAGCTGAGTCTTGTGCTCTGGTTGTCCATTCTCTGCAGGTTTCATCTTGTACTGCTGAACATCGTGCGCTACTTGGTTTTCCTGGTTTGGAAATGGAGAAAACATGCTTAGTTTCTGTTATTTGAGAGGCTGAATTGATTCTTAAAGAAAACCTTTTTAAAAAAACAAAAAAAAACAACTATGCCCCCCCCCCCCTCCTTACCATAGCCATCTCACGGGTCCTCTTGCCGATCTCTCTCTCCACCTGGTGGAGCTCCAGGCTTAGCTGTTCACTGGAGACAGCTGTTGCACTTGCTCCCCCTGCTGGCCACTTGGGCTGCTGTTGCTGCTGGGCTGCTGCTGCTGCTGCCTGGCCCTGGCTGGGCTGGCCAGGCTGACCTGCCAATGCACTGGCTTCCCTCTGCAGCAGTAAAGAGTTACTGGCAGCCTGTAATATTGAAACAGGAAGTGAGGGGGATGAGTGTGCAATTTAAAAATTTCTGGCAATAACCAGAAGAAACACAGTATAAAATAGAATTTGATGTATTCAAGTATTTAAACATTATTGGAAATGCAGAATTTATCCAATCATTTTCTGTACTTTTCAGTCCTGTTGGAGAGTATACACACCTCCATGCTGTGCATCTGGGTCTGTTGGGTGATCTGCTGGTTGACCTGTTGCAGCTCAATTTTTAACTGTTCTCTGTCTGGGGCTGCCATAGGTAGGCTGTGAGGGTGACATACAGTAAGAAATTTGTGAGAAAAAAAAAGTTTCATACATGTATTTCTGTAATTTTTTAAAAGCATGATCAATAGTGTCATGTTATGAATATTAAAAAGATGACAGGAAAACGGAATGGAGGCCTCACCGCTCACTAAAGTGTCCCTGAGAGGAGGCGGCAGTCTGGTGGGAGGGGTATGAAGCTCCACCCCATCCTCCATGGCTTCCATATGTGTATTCTGCTGTAGGCAAGGGGGTAAAATGGTTGTCAGAAATGTTTTCATGACAATCTGAAATGATTAAACACCACAAATATGTGAAATGACCACAGTTAAACAGGTAGGTGGAGTCAGTGTTAACAAAATTAATCGAGAATTTGTCAATATCAATAGATTCAATTGAACTACTTTTGTTTAATCATTTAGGTTTTTTTTAGTTTTCTTTAATGTTTTAATCTCAAGCATTTCAGAAATAATTTTGATAAAATTTCACTTGACATGAGAAAACAGAATATCAATCTCTCAATATTAATATTTTAGAGAGCTCATCTAGAATAAAATTAATTATTGACCATCCCTAATTAGCAGTATCCTACTCTACCTGAGTGTATAGTTAGGAATGCAGCAAGACAAATACCTCAGAGTCAGCCGAATTCCAGAAATGATATGGGGATTAGAGTACTGCACGGGCTGCATATTTTTTTTCTGAATCAGACCCAAGCCAGAGAGAGTAGTAACCGAACAACGACCTGAGCCTGATGCCGTTAATGTAAGCTGAAGAGTTTGTGTTTCTCTGTCAGGCTCCTTAAATGACTGCGACTTTATATAGGCTAAGTGTAGATTTTTCTTTTAATACACACACACACATTAGGAAATGTCATCAGCAGTTTGAAGCATCCTAATTTGTAGTACTTAAAAAGTCAAATCTTCACTGCTTATTCATTAGCTGATGCGATTGAACTTGGCCCAACCTGTCAGGTCGCCACAGGCTACGGATGGGAATCGAGAATCGGTTCCAAATTGTCCAAAACTTATCAATTCCTTTTATTGATGCTGACATGTTTTTTCACTATGTGCTCTGCAAATTACACAAGCACCCCGGCCTCAATGTCATGTCAAATCAGGTTTCAATGTTTGCTTACAACTTTGATCAGTGTGAAGCAGAACTATCCTGGCCACAAAAAGAGAACAAAAAAAACTAATAAAACAACAACAACAGTGAATTGCAGGAACAGTGATCAGGTAAACGTGTGTTCTGTCCTTTCCAAGTTTGATGTGAGCAAATTAAAATATACTATCTATTATGTTTGATAAATGCCAATGGGCAATGGTGTTTATAAACTGCAGCTCAGAAAAAATAGCCATCGCCGCACATGAACATACAGTCCATCTGCACTAAATGAAACACGCATGGGCTAGGGTCGAGTAACAACCCTTTATGTTGTTGTGCACATGGTTTCTTACCTGGCATGGCCATATGTTTAGAATTTGGGTTCTGGGGAGTGGAGGCCATAGCCTGCACTGGGCCGGTGGTCTGGTAACCTGTTTTTGAGGTGCGGGAGATGGCACCAAAACGTGATACAGTGGGCTGGGGGCCAAACGGGATAATGGGGTCATCGTCCTTGACTTCTGCACCCCTCCGAGGAGCATCCAGCGATGGTTCCCTCAGACCCTTAGCCTCCACATTCTGACAGACAGATGAACAGGGAGAGGTAAAAAGAGAAGAGGTTATGTTATGGAGAGGGAAAAAATTAATTCTAGACAGAATTACAATACATCCAAGAATCTAACATTTTCCCCACATCTAATGTTTACATGGGAAAACTCACCATCATCTCCATGCTACCAGGAACCATAACATCTTTGGGTTTGGCATCCTTTGTGCCAATGTAGGAGCCAATGGTTTCACAAGACCAGGGAGAGTATTGCCCTGCATAGTCAGGCTCTCTGCATTTCACAATGGTTTTGGAGTTCTCCTCACCATACTGCAGACACAAAATATTGAGAGAGAGAAAGAAAGAAAGCTGTCACTAATACTTATTTGCAATCACAGTCAACCAATACTTCTCTTTTACTATTATACTGCCATGCCATCTACACTTCTTGAATCATGTGTCAGATCTTTCATTTTAATGCCTGTGAGCAATGTGAAAGAGTATCAAAGAAATTCACTCTGTGCTAACCTCTGGAGGGTAGTCGCTGGGGAAGGGATGAGAAAGAGTGGGGGAGGCAGCGAATGGTGGAGGAGAGATGACCTTCCTTTCCTCCAGCTGGGATAACAGCTCCTGCCGACGTCGGTGCAGATAGTCCAGGCTGGCCTGTGGACCACTATATGATGGCCCCTAAGACACACACGCAGAAAAATTGCTGGTCAACTACTGGCAGTTATCTCAGTGTATTGTAACTAGTATGATGACACAAGAAGGTAAAGTTTCAAAGAGTTTGAATGAAAATCAATCTAAACCCTCACTCACCCTGACGTAAGCCCTCATGGGTGGAGCCTGGGCACCTGGTGGATAGTAGCCATCTGGTGGGTACCTATCCCGGGCACTGGGCTCCGGGTGGTACAGTGAGTTAGCCTGTGCTGCTGATGGCGGGGGAACATCCAGAGGGGCAGGGCTCATTCTGACCAGGTTATCCCTCTGAGATGGGTAAGGCTGTGGGGGAGGTGGTGGGCCAGTGTAGGTTCCATGGCGACCTCGGTCATAGTGCGGAGGGTGAGGGTAGGAGAAGGTTGGGCCAGAGTGAGGAGCCTGATACGGGCGCTCTGGAGGGCCATAGCCAGGGTAGGGGTCCTGGTAAGGGGGTCCTGACTCACTTGGGGGAGGTGGGTTACGAATGTAATCCCGAGGAACATACTGTGGTGGCTGCTGGTAGGGGTACCCTGAGAAATAAAAGACAGAATATTATTAACATCACTTTTGTAATTGATTTATAAGTATTAAAGTAAAAAATATTTTCATTAGTCTCACATACAGTTATTCTGTTTACTTAACCCTTACCTGTGGCATACTGCGGGGGCTCATACTGAGAAGCAGAAGGTGGTGGGCGAGTGTCATAGCACATCTCAGGGAGCTGCGGCTGGGGGTACACTGGAGAACTTCTAGGTACCACAGGCATGTGCTTCACCCCAGAGAGGTGGTCGGCTGGCATCCTTGGATGGGCCATGGCATGAGGTGGCAGAGGCATACCGGGTTTGGGTACAGAGTCCAGGCTATAGGAATAAAACGTTTAGGTTCAAAACTAAAATGTTTCAAGTTAAAAAAAAAGTGTCAGGAAGTATCTAATCCTGCTCGGAAAAATATCTTCCAGGTAATTTTATTAATAGCTTGAACCATTGAAGTAGAGAGTCAAAATACATTGCAATCAGCTGGTGTCAATCAGAACAGAAATCTGTAGACTTGATGGCAGACTGTGGCCTGTTCTTCAGCTGCTAACTAAATTAACATACAGAGAGAAGAGAGTACTTTACTTACACATCAGGTGGTGATCCCGGGGCACTGGGACTCCCTCCATCCATCTTGACAGGTTTACGCAACAGTTCATATGGGACTGTGTCTGTGCCGCGAGCAATGAGCTGGGGCAAAGAGGGTGCAACACTGCCATTGGGGAGGGGTGAAGGCTTCCGGGTCACTGCTACATCAAGAGGAAGGCCCTCATCTGGCATGAGCCCTCCTGGGCCAGGGAGGCGAGCTGCCAGACGCTTGTTCATTTTACGATACCTGACAAGCATAAAACACAGTATAAAGTTTATAAGAGAAGCAGTGGTCCTTTTGGATAAAAAAAGAGAAGGACAATAATTTTAAATCAACTGCAATATCTAATTTAAAAATGTAAATAATGCCTCATGTTGATATTTGTCACACTCACTTCTCCAGTTCTTCCTGAGAGTGAGCAAAGGTACAGCTGGCTCCACGAGGACAGCCTCCTTTCTGCTTCATGTCACGACACATGTATGTCTTGTACTTGCTGTGCTGAGGAGGCTAAAGAGAGACATTAGGTGTTAATAAAATAGAGAACACTCCGACTTGTTTGTCATGGTAAAATCCAATTTATGGAACTTGCCTGGCATGACAAAAAGCAATCTGATCTGTGTTAACACTCAGTACTCTTGATGATAAACATTACAATTAAGGCTGATATGACAAAATGAATTGGCACAATATTGTTTAGCAAACGCCTCAGAATTGATAGACTTGTTACAAAAAAAATAAAATAAAAAGGAAAAAAATAACAAGTGTCTTATCAAGGTGTTGGGCCACCATGAGCTGTCAAAACATATTTCGACAAGTCTCTGGAACTATTGGACGGATTAACAGCATTCCTATTCCAAGCTCTTTTCAGGTTCAAATAGAAAACTGACTTGTTGAGGATCAGCTCCTTTCTTGCTGTGGTTCTGGATGAAGTCCACCAGGCCATGCACCACTGTCTTCACTGCTACCAACCCCTTCTCAAGCTGCTCCCATGTAGGAGGCGGGGCATCTGGGGAGACAAAGAGATATGAGGAAAACCCCATTCTGTTTGAATATTCAGGCCTGCAAATTCAAAGGTGATCTACACAAAGACTTCGCAGGTATAATTATTTCAAATTCTGCTACTTACATAAACCTGAACAAGACTAGTATACAGCTGGGCTCTATGTGGGTGTACGCAGGGTGTGATTGGTGGGGAAAAAATCTGTTGTTTCTTACCAGGACTGGGATCAATGTTGGCCAGTAGTTCCAGGTGGGGCCGCAGTCTGTTGAGGTTGGCTGGGTCACCGGTCCTCTGCAGCGCAATCGTCAGCTCCTGGACACTCTGAGCAAAAGATGCCGGGGTCTGCAGCTATGCCAGAAGCACAAAGGAGAGATGGAGTTAATGTTTTGTTAATTTAATGGCTGACAGGCTTCGTGTATATTATGTAGGAGCATGCCTTGATATATACAGTAGCAGATTAATCTATGTGGAATAATATGGGATACAAACAAAAACAAACATTTACTTATCTTACTCACCTTATCTATGATAGACTGCATATGTGACTTGTGAGACTGATCTCCATATAAAAGAGAAGACCACTGGTCAGGTGCGATGCGCAGCCCTCCCTCCATGGCAATCTGAACAATCTGAGAGTCATGCTCGCGCCGCAGAGCCTCGTAAGTGCGAAACTCCTCTTTCAGCTGCATTAGGGATGAATCTTCATCACGTTTGGTCACCTGGATCGCCACAGAAGAAGTTGTTAGTTGAATATTTTATTTCCTCTGTTGGGTTCTACTACACAGAGTTTCATTTTCTGTTTTATACTCATTACGGTGTCGAATTAACAATGATTTTTAAAAACGAGAATCTGCTCACAGTTTGCAAAAAATTACCTACAGGATTTCTCACAAACATCAAGAAAATGAATGAAATTTCTTCTGGTTCCCAGCCAGAAACATACCTTGAAGCAGGAGGCCCTGTAGAGGAGCTGCACCACATGACCTATGCTAGTTTTAGAGGCCTGTGGGAAGCGTGGCTCAAGCCTCTGGACTACAAAGAGAACTAACACCTTCCTGGAAAGAGCAGAACCATCCTCTAGAGCAAGAAGAACCAACTTTAGAGCTTCCTCCTGCATGGCTGGGGGAGAAAAAAACACAAACATAAAAATCACAAGGAACAGTTCATTGCCAAAAAGGCCACCATTTACTGAGGACATATGGACTGCTTTGGGGCTTGTTTCACTTTTCAGGTAATGGGAAAACATTTTACCTGGGCCGAGAAACTGACATCCTCGTGCACGGACAGCAGCCCACAGATTGGAGGAGAGCTGCTGTGGATTCTGGTGCTGCAAGATGAGTTCGGTGACAGTTCGCTCACCCAGAGAGCGGGCAGCTCTCATGGCTCTAACGCGGCCTTCCTCTTCCACCAGTTGGCAGTGGACCAGAGTTACCAGTTTCCTCTGCATGGGTCGACTCAGTATGCTCTGGGCCGTGCTGCTCAGACCCACGCCTGGTTAGAGATTAGATAGGACCATAGGTGAATCAAGGGAATAAACAAAGAAACACATCCTTGTATTATTACATACCAGTATACCACATTTATATGAATAAAGGAAGATGAATAATTCATGACACCCTGTCAGTATAAAGCAATACTACAACAGCACCTCAAAATTAAGTCTCTATAAAACTGAACTGATACATCACAGGGACCTAGAAAAAAAATGTATTTGTAGTTTTAGTTATGCTTTAAAACATACCTATTTCAATTGTTACAATATAATACATTTTGTTACTAGCTTTTAACGGCTAATCAATTGTTAATAATCATTCACAATTTCAATCAAGGAATCCATCAATCAATCATATTCCATTGTTAATCATTAATATGGTCAATGATTAAGAAAATCTTTAATTAAAACTAGCACATCTAATGTTTATAGTTTTTTTTTTACATAGTGTAAATGGTCTGAACAAAAACAATTAAAAGGTATATCTCTTTAAAGCTGTATTTAAAGCGGTATAATATAAATATAAAATGTCACTATAACCACTTTAAAAACAAGCCTTAATCAAAGCTAGGTGTGAGATAATAAAGTTCTGCTTTTGTGTTTTTAATGACACTACATATTTAACAGATACAGTAACTGGCAAGACTCCAGATCAAACTAACTGATTTGATCTTTAACCACAAGATTCTTCGATCCCTGTTCAGACATTAAAATATCCTGTTTTAATCCTTCACATTATAATGTCACAAATTACATGAGTAACAGAATAATATAGTATTTTACAGTACTAATACTAGTATTTATTCAGCTTCTGACTAATGACAAGGTCAAATACCGAATCATCTGAAATATCTTCTACATGTAATTTAAGAGGTGTTGTTTTTAAACATGTTAACAAGAAAAGTCCATTTAACATGTGATGTCATATTCACAACTTCGTAAGTGGAAATTTTCAGATAGCTCCAAGTTCATGAGTTATAGCATATACTGAAGTTTTTAAAAACGTTGGTCCCAATGGAAATCACTGATTACTTTTTTCATGACTGTTGTTTCCTACTCGTTTTTTCCCAGCAAAACATTAACATGCAGAAAAAACAAACTCATACACAATTTTTGAAAAGGGAACAAGGTCATGTCATTCACAGTCACCTAGCAACAGTGTTCTCACATCTTAAACCACTTGAACACCAAGATTACTGTTTGTGAACTTCCCATATTGAAAACAACCTCCAGAGTCTAATTTGAAGGCACCAAAGAGTGTCAATGAATCATAATAAAGAAAGAACAAACGATAAGGGTAACAAGCATGTGTTTGTGTATCAAGTACCTCGGGTGTTGCTGAGGGGTTTGAGGTAGAGGGCCAGCTCCTCCACACACTGCCTGGCCTCCTCATAATGCTGCGAGTCCTCGGGACTGGTAATCAAGGCAACTGGTTGAGCCTTGGGAACCTGCAGCACAACACAGTGGGGGAAAGAATTAGGACAACCCATGGCAATAGCTGAAAGCTTTTTTTTTTTTTTTTTTTACAATTATATCTTAACAATGTTTTAGTATGTGTAGTGGAACACACCTTATTTTATTTTCATTATCTTTTCATTTATACTATTCTTTCAAAGAAACATGCCACACAACTGCAGAATATCGTCATAAGCTCTTTCTTTAGAACTCCATTATTTTCTTATAAGAGAACTGTTTGGTGATGTTTCTGTGACAAATTCTAGAGTACGTTCCACTAATTAATTTATTTTGCCAGGGCCATGCTTACACTACACTCGGAGCAAAAAAAATTTCTCATGGCTTTATGAACTGCACCTATCCTGGTTGACAATTCTAATAAACAGCATTCAGAATTGAGCCATGGCACTGCAAAAAATAATTTCACATGATGCTGTATCACACTTAGTAGTCGGAACACTTAAATTTCAATAACCAATAGACATCCAACCTATCAAAATAACCATATTTACTAAAGTCCTTTTGATTCAATACAGACAGGAAACAGTGCTCCTAACACTGGTACAACCATAACAACTTCCATTTATATCGGGGCATACTAATTTGATTGGACATTGTACATTACTAACCTGTATGAGCACAGATATGCAAGGCAGTCTGCTAAAAGACAATACTTCAGAATCAAGACTATATCAGACACACAACAGAGTCATGGTTGATACACTAACGTTATTTATTATGCGGTATATACCTGGAAACTTGGCCAACAATGCCAAAAAACCATTAACTGCGCCTCACCCTGTTGGTCAAACACTGACTCAGAGAGATATAGCGTTACTGATTGCACTCAGTAAACCAACAGAATTAAAGTTATTGCTCAATGACTGGAGTGTGACTCATAAAAGGAATCTCCAAGCTATGTGCAAATCATGTAATAGCCCGTGTGCAACGCTGTAATGCAGTCCATAAACAGTTTTTACAGAAAACGTCAAATTGTCAAGATAGGAATGGTATCGTAAAATTTCCACTAATCAAACACAAAACACATTACTAAGCTGTTATCCTTAACCATTAGATCTCTGTCCTAAATTGCCAAGCATGTGTACAAATACACAAAGACACACGTCTTACCTGGCCTCCTACCAGCTGCAACAGGGCTGTGTTGACGGGTAGCTGCTCAATGTCTGTGCTGATGGCTGTCTGGTCAAAGGGACAGGCCTTACGGTGCAACTTGTTCAGGCACATCTTGCAGACAGTGTGTCCACAGCCCAAACTGATGGGCCTGCGAACAGTCTCCTCAAATGTCTGTGTGCAGATTGGGCACAGAAGGAACTCTGTCCATTGTGGTGCTTGCACTGGCATGGTTATATGTTGATGGGATGAGTGTGTGTAAATATATGTAACTTTTACACAGAGAAAAAAAATATAATAATAATAATATATATATATGGAAGATTCCACTGGAATCAAGATTTTTTTTCTTCCGAACTCAATCGTTCTTAAATGTCCTCACACATTGTGGATTTTGGATCACATCGCGTGATGAATACTGCAAAAGAGAAAGACAATGTTAATTTAATTTATGCAATCCACATTTTCCAATTTGCATACAACACAAAGTGTACCTTTATATACCTCTTTATCTTATATTTCAGCAGTATCTAAGTGCACTAACAAAACGTGGTTGTGTTGTGTATGAGTGCATTTGTAGCTGCGGAATGCATTAAAGGCAGTAGGATGGCTAAGTAGGTTTATCGTCTAACTGCTGATACTGGAAAAAACAAAACATTTCTAATTGTAAGTTGATTTGGCTTTGACTACTCGCTAGTATGCGTTGTTCAGCCGTAACACAAAACAAATGAAAAAGAAACCAGATGTGACACAGCACATATTTCGAAAATACAGATGAAACGAGCGACGGGAAAAGAACCAAAACAACTGCTGTCTGGCCTACTTAGAAGAGCTGGTTAACAGTATGACTGTGGACAAAGGGTCCTGAAGAGGCTAACAACCAAGTCCCTCTGCGCTAACTTGTTATGAAGCTAACGTTTGCTAATAGAGTTCGGTAACATTGTTCTACCATTAAGCTAAACACGTAAAAGATTACTTCTATTTGCGTAAATGAATTTTCTTACGCCGATGTAATCATCTTGACGTTTGGTTATACACCCATTAATGATTTAACTGACATGAGCTTTGCTAGCTAATTGTAGATAATGTTAGCTTACTTTTAGCAAGCTAAGCTATGGGTGGCTAGTTTGCTAGGCAGGCTAACGAGCAAACGTCATTTGATCAAAAAAACCCATTGCTAACTAATCTAAAACCTATCTTTGGTTGGTCATGAGATCGTCGTTACTCTGAATGTAGCTATGGTTGTGAAGCTATTACGCAGCCAAGAACATTAGTTCCCATCTCGTTTAATGGTCAAGGAAACGATAGCTTGAGACGAACCACAGTGACACTGGAAAGCGGAGCCATTTGACTTGCAACAGCGAGATTATGTAACGCTACCATCCGAAACTACCAAGCAACCCAACTGCCTTGGAAATGTATTTATTTTTCCCGGACACAATAATGTCACCGCTATGTCGATTAAATGTTCTTAATCATATTGATACGGTGTTCTCGTCGCACCTTGAGCGGCAGCTAGGACAAATACTCTCCTTGTTGGACTGAGCACATAAGGCTAACAAGCTAGCGAAGAAACCGTACTCCTCCCTGTGGCAGCAGTTAGCTTGTTAGCTAGCTATCGTGTTAGCAAAAACTAACCATAGCTATGCGTCATTAATTTAACTAAAACAAAACGTGCAACTTCTGCTGTTAGTTTCCATAAGGACTAATACATAATTATTGTCGATACTACTCACTCATTCCAAAAGACTTGGAAGATTTTCATCCATTTTCAGAAAATTGTTGCGATATTTTCTTGCCATGTCGACTGTGCAGCTTAGCTGCTGCCGAGGTTTGGGGAGGGGGTCAACTCGACAACAGACTAGCCGGTTACAGCTAGCTGAGAAAGATCTGTGTGTGTGTGTGTGTGTGTGTGTGTGTGTGTGTGCGTGTGTGTGTGTGTGTACACACACTAATGGCGCCCTCTACTGACATTGAACCGCATGCACAGCAACAGCGACACAAAACTGAGCAGCATCTGCCAGAGTCTGATCACATCTGGGGATTGTGACAACTGGCAGGCAGAACATTGTTCCAATTAGGCTGAATGTGCACGAGCGCACACGCGCGCGTGTGTGTGTGCGCGCACACACACGCACACACACACAAAGATAAATAGATAGATATATAGATAGAGAGATAGAAAGAATAGGGAGAGCTGGGATGAATTGAGATAGAGGGAGGGGTCAGCTGTATTGACAAATAAGAATTAGTCGACAGATGTTTTTACGATGCAAGATATATTCTCTAAAACACATCACCACATCATCATTAACTTTATACCGGGGGCATCGAAATATCTCAGGAATGGCAAGAAATTGGTGATATCTCATATAGGCTGAAGCCCATTAAGACATCTGAGTTTTTATTTTTTCTCTCTTTTTCATTGGCTCATTACTGTGCGCAGGGAGTCGGTGTGTGGGCTCTGTACTTACGCAACAGGGAGCTTCACTCGGCAGCGGGTTCGCGAGGCAAGGACGAAATTAAAGCAGGCATTTTTGTATTCCATTTTTGTCTAATCCCACTGATTTCTGAAGGGATTACCGGACCAATCATGATTGAGAGACCGCTGGCTCGCCTGACACTGCCTCTGTGGGAGCTGGGAGCTGTGTAGACAGTTGAGTGGAAGCAGAACATTAGGGTTTGGAGAAATCTCTGGAGATATCTGCGAAATCTTACTTGGTTTCCCTTTTTGTCATCCGGAGGGGAAAGTTGTTCCGTCTTTTCGCTTATGATGCCAACCGACCTGAGGCTGCGCGTTGCGATTTCAGCACGTTTGGCGCATGTTTTAGTGAGGATGGTAACTTGAATTTATGCAGTGGCACTAGAATTTAAATGGCAACTTTCTCATGGTGGTCAGCGCTGGAATTCTATTTTAAAGGACACCATCTTCACTAAATAGCCTATCCTGTCCAGGTACACTATTCATTGTGTATATTAATCTATTTGTATAACTTAATATTATTCTAAGTGTAATGTGCTGTGAGGCTTAGGCTACCTTGTTCATAATGTTGATTATATTTGTTAAATGGTTTTTAGCAGGATGCTGTGTAGCCTATATCTACAGTATAGGCTATATGGCTCAGAATTTTAAAATATCTCAATTTCTTAAGGTTGAATAGTTAATCATTCATTTTTTTCTGTGCATGTTTGTTGAATATGTGACTGATTTATAGAGAAAGTTTTGTTTAATTGGATATTGTTGATTTTTCTTGACAAAAAAACATATAATATTGTTTATTGGAGTAGGGGCTCAGTTGCAGGCAGCAGTTGCTTATTCTCATTCTAAAGGATTATCCTGTGCACTGCGAAGTAATCAGTGGATAAGGCAACGTGACTGAATCCACATTACATATCTCTTCACTTGGCAGATCAGATAGAAAGTAGCCGGTAACAGAGATGTACAACAGATGAAAGAGACATGGTTTTATCTACATGTATATAAAGAAAACTTGTGTTTTTTTATCTGTAGGATCTGTCTGGATTTCTTTGTGCATGTCCAGCCAATGGAGGAAGAGAAGGTGGTTGATAATGTCCAAGCAAAATCCACTTCCCCCGTACCCACTGGGCTTCCCATTAATTGGGGGCTCATCACTGGCCCTGTCCCTCAGCCTGTTTTCCCTGCACCTTCATTGAGCACCCAACTTCCTCCTCCTCAGAGTTCAGCTGTGCACGCACTGCAGACCAAGGTGAAAACACTAACACAGAGAAGGACAAGAGGGAGAGACCGAGAGAAGGAAAGAGAAAGGTTGGACGCAGACGTCCTGGTGAGCAGTCCCACAGGTCAGCTTTCATCTGAGGTCTTTTTGAGACAGAGACCCAGAGGAAAGGGTCCAGTATCTCTGCCTGCTCTCTCCTGGCGATCAGGCGCTGCAAAGAACTTGAGCAGTAGTGATGAAGAGGAGGAAGTAGAGGTTCAAGTCAGGTTGGAGATCCACAGCCCTCCAGCTGAGGCACAAAGGGAACAGGTGTTTCAGGTGGAAGAGGAAACTGAAGAAGAGAGGCCAGAAAGAATTGAAGGGCAGGTCAGTTTTCTGACAGGCCAGTCTTGTGGGCTCAGGGAAGGGACCAGTCTAGAGAGTCTTTTGTCTGACAACTCAAGCAGTAGTAAGGATGACCCATCCCCTCTTCCTCCACTACCTGTGCTCTCCTGTTCTCCCACCCACTCTGTTCCCACAACATCCTCTTCTTCCTCCACATCTACCACGTCAACCAGACACTGGGCACCACCCAAGGGATTTTGGAGAGTGGCGCGCCCAGAAACACTGCTTCTAAATGGTGTTGGCCCTCACAACATACCCTCCACATTACCTTTGAAGGACTATACTCAGACAGAAGCACTGGCGGAGCCTCAGAAGAAACCAGCTGAAACGGGCACCAGGAGCAATGTAGGAGGAGTGGGGGATGACAGCGATGCATCGTCCGGATTCAAGCACTCTGACAGTGTGGAGCGCTACCTGGACAGGTGTGAGGAGAAAGAGACAGATGCTGATGACCCTGCCAAAGGACTGTGCAGTTCAGACAGCTGGGAGAGCCTGTCTTCACAAAGTGGGGCGCCCTCAGCTGATGAGAAGCTGAAGGTGAAGCAGAGGGCTTATGCAAAGTTAAGGGAAAGACAAAACTGCAGGGAGGAGAGAGAGCAGAGCGGAGGAGAAAGTGCCTGCTGTTATGGAGACACAACATGCAAAATGGATAGTAATGGTAAGTTTCTCAAGGGAAAGAGGATAAATTTGATAATTAATGTAATTTCAAAAAGACAAAAATTTGTCTTAAAGGTTTGAGAGATCAGCTTAGAACCAAGTAACTGGCTTGACCCTAATCTTGATTCACCTCGAATTGGTTTTATTACCTCCGCCAAAGAGGTTACGTTTTCACCTGTGTCTGCTTGTTTGTTTGTCAGCAGGATTATGCAAAAAAGTGCTGAACCGATTTGCACTGAACTTGGTGAAGGTATGCGGCATAGGCCACAGAAAAGCCCATTAAATTTTGGGAATTCTTGATTGTTTACTTTGAATTTGACATTTTTCTCTGAAGTCTGGCGTGTGTTTTCTTTTGACAGAGGTTGTTTGACAGAGGTCTGAGCTCTCTGAGTGCTCCTCCAGTTTTTACTTTGTTGATGAATGGACTGTAATATATGGTCATCTGATAAAGTGTTGTAAAGCCTCTGATCATGAAATGAAAATCCTAACTTGGCTGGACTCTACTCTCTTATATCTATGGTTTTAGTTGTGTGTCAGAAAAACTAACCAAAAAAAACAAACAAGTAGAAGCCCCTTGAATATGCTGATTAGACAACAGTTCACCATGCAAGTTGAATGAAAACTTTGTTAATAATTGACTCAGTCATATAGTTGTTTGATTTTTCTTTGCAACTTGTGCAACTGCCGTATTTTGAACATTTTAAAAGCTCATGTGGTGTGTTGGCGTTTTGGGTAGAGACAAAAGTCAGAGTAGTGCTTTGGCAGTTGCATACTTACCCCAACAACTTTGTAAAGCTTTTAAAAGAAAAAGTGAACGTTTTGTCCACATTGTCTGGTTGGAATGCTCTCCAGCTGTTGCAGCCATTCAGAGTACTGTGTGCAGGCCTTTGTCTACCATGATGGTGTATAGAAATGCAGTATGTAACCTGGCTGATTCCCAGTGTTGAGCAGATGTCAGATGTGCAGATGTGCATGGGGGTGCTGCTATTATTAGCAGTCAGAGCAGTGGGGGAAGTGTCCCTGCTTTTGTATCTCTGTGTGCTAATAGACGTCTTTGTGTGCATCTAGGGTGACAGATTATGTATTTTCTACATTTTATACGTCTGCTGACTCAGTCAGTGTGTGTGTGTGTATCAATACTACACAGAAGGTCAGTACAACACATAATGGCAAATCCATGATGATCGGGTGATGTGTCTGTGGGAAAGCTCCTGGGAAATCTGCTGTTATCTGTCTCTCAGCGGTTGCATAACCTATGTTTTTTTTTTGATTGACATTAAGAATCACTCAGGCATAACCTATGAGACTGTCACTGACACTAATGGTATGAAGGTTTATGAAAATCCTTATGATCATACAAAGAGCCAGTTATTTTAATCCCCACATGTCCCTCTAGGTCACATTATGGCTGATGGCTCTTTTGGCAGGAGTCTCTGCACCAGGCAAACATTAAGACACTGAAAGAGAACTGGACTGAACACTAAATAAGAATCAAACACATAATGACTTCAGGTTAGAAAAAGGAAATCTAAGACTGGAGCAACTCCATGTTGGACATAAAGCCTTGCAGCACTCTCTAAAGCTTTTACGTCTGAACACTGTTGAATTGTAAAATTTAGCATCCATGCTGTCACAATTGCACCATCTGACATTTTAATTCCAATCCACTGCATCAGCACATCTGCTAAGATTTGTTCTTTTCCTCTCTGTTTTGTGCCAGTCGCAGGTGCCCATGGGGTTTTGGACAGCTCAGACTCAGTCATTCTTGCTCAGGAACTTGAACCCTATTTGAGGTGAGCAGTGCTATGCTTCTTCATGCGCTTGGCACGGGTGGTGACATTCAACTCCTATACACTATTTATATCCTCACCTCATAAATTCCACTCTTACAGCTCCACTTGTGGGAATTTAGAGTCTATTTTTTTTTCCTGGATCGAAGCAGCTAGAGTGCAAAACAAGCTGCCTCATGCACAATCAAAACAAACACAGTGACAGCAGGGTTTAATCATTTTCAAGACAAAAACTACACATCACACTTTAAGGCGTCATATTTTAAGTCAGTGAAACAAAATAAAGAAATAGATAAATAAATGTGTTGTGCAATCCAGCAACAAAAAAAAATTACATTTTTCAGCATAGAATTTGGCTAATTTCTTATATTATTCAGCTGATCCACATCTTTTCAGTTTATCTTCAGTAATGGTGTGGATACTTTAAAGGGCATTATTATTACAGAGTGCATTATGATCATCATCGTTATAATCTGCAGAATGAAACCGCTGCGTAAAATACCAAAACAGGCTACTAATTATATCATGTTTGTCAGCGTTGGGATAAAACATTGACATGACAAACTGTAATCTATTGAAACACCACTATGTTCTCCTCTTAACACACAGGAGAGAATGAATCACACTCAGTCCATTACAAGGATAATCCACATGGCTGGTGTATCATGCTATCTTTATCACTGGGCCAGGGGATAAAGACAAGTACAGACGATGAAGCACAATGCAGAGCAGCTAAGCTGCTGGGCATAAGGATAGATGGATGGATGACGTTTCTCTCTGCTGCTCACCGCCAGTGCCACGCCCCAGTCTATCTATCTGATATTACATAAGACAGCTTAAGAAGATGCAGCTTGACTCACTCTATGTTAAATCAATCTCCGGGGAATATGATGTTGCTGGATATACTACAACACACAATAAGCTTTGCACATTTGAAGACTTCCTCAAATATTCAGTTTCATTCAGACAGCTGGCGATGTAACCTAGTCTCTCATGCGTTCAGCTCTATCTATTCCCCTGCTGCTTTCATCACCTAAATGATTCATTTCTCTACTGAAACATCTCTCTCTCTCTTTCTCTTCATCATCAGGTCACTTCTTGTAATCAGTGATGAGCTTCCTCTGAGCCCAAGACATGAGCAAGCCAAACGTCTCCTGGAGCGAGCACGACTCAAGGCTCGCTCCAGTCACATTAAAGGCGATCGCCCCTGCAGACGCTCCCATTCTGATCAGAGAGCCACTGTGTAAGTTGGCTGCAAATGCCTGCGAGGGCGATGACTCCTTTGGCATTTTTGCAAGTTAGACGAGACTGCTTTGTTCATCCTTCTCATGCACTTGGCCTGTTTTGGCAAAGCGAAGGTTGCATAACTGAAAATAGGTTAAAGCTTTGGAACCAGACAGTGCTTTGTAATTGTCGTGAAGATGTTAGCTTTCATTCTGTTTGTGTAATAGTGTATACGTCATGCAGTTTTGTTCCTGAAATCCCCTTTTATCAGCAGGAAGCATTTACTTTGCAATGGCTCCTATATTTGTGACTAGACAACAAATGTGGTCTGTGGTGGCTGAGACATACTTGTCACCACTATGTACAGTTTATCTTATTGCAGTTTAGCGTATCATATGTTTATCTTATCACCTATTATTTTGAAAATGGGTACTGAAGGGAGTCTTCAATCAACCCAATCTGTTTCTGATAGAGGACTGAGTTTAAATTTTAATCTGATGTTCACTGCTTTTATTTTGCCCCATTTCCATAAGCTATTAGTCTACGAGTTGAGTTAAACTCTCTTACAGACAAAACATTTGTTGCTTTAAAATGTTTTTAATACACACCTCTCTGTTATTTCTTGCAGGAAGAAGCAGCAAATTGAATCTCCCAGACAAACGCCAGAGCAGAAAGCCACTCAAACCAAAGAAGATCTTACAGCTCAAACTGTATCTGGTCCCCTCCTCGTCCCAACTCCAAGAGACACTTCCCCTTGTGACCAAGGTGGACGATCGAGACGGTACGGTTGTTCACCCACACGGGTGCGCTTTGAGGACGAATCAGAGAAAGAAGCAGAGTCTCGGTACTTGGATAGGGTCAGGCAGCGTGGCAGGCCCGGGGTCCCTAAGTCCAAAAGTAATAGTAACAGTAACAGTAATACAGATTCTAGCAGCAGTGGTTCAGAGAGGAGCAGAAGCCACAGAAGTGTCTCTACGCCTCCCTCACAGAAGCAAGAAGCTGTCAGTGGTGAAACCACCACAGTGATTAAAGAGATAATAGTGCTGGTGAAGAAATGTGAGGCATGTGGCTCTGTAGTCAGGGAACCTCAGCTGGTCTTATCACAATCAGATGCACAGAACACTGAACCACAGCAGCCTGGCAACCCAGAGGACCCACGGGGAAAACTGGTTCCCCGCTGGGTGCCTCCAAACAAGCCGGAGGTGAGTACTCGTCCTAAAGCTCCTCTAACTGTCACCTTTGCTGGAGCTTATGTGCTGGGGGAAAATAAAGAGAGTAGCACAGGTTGGAAGTCATCAGGGTTTGGAAAACTAAGGAGAAGGAGCAGGAAAGGAGAAAGTCGGCTTGAGTCTGGTCATGGCCCTTATGGTCCATCATGGGCTCAGCGGCGTAACTCAAATCCAAGGAACAGGGTCAACTTGAGCAGAGCTGTTTCATTTGCACCCGGCAGCCCCATCGATCTCGAACCATGTTTGCTGGAGGCATCTGGTGGACTCAGGGAATCACCAACCCCATCGCTTCCAATAAAGTCAGCCCTAAAGTCAAGCTCAAGGAATCGCTCTGCTGCCGGTCAGTCCACAGTTCAGTTCCAGATGACCTCGAATCAGGGAGGAGAGGGCGGGTCTCAGCATTCAGCCCTCCTGGACTCTCCAGAAGCAAGAAGGGAGTCCCCAGTGTCTTTAACCCAAGGGACATCCTCAACAATCAGCCCAGTGCCCTGTATCAGGCCCTCCACTTTGAGGTACTCCCCGGCCCGACTCACCCCAGACCTGCCGGCTGCTGAGCTCTGGGATGCCACACCAGATGGAACAGGTGAGTGGTCACTGTGGATGAGCAAAGCTATGAATAGACTATAGTTCCTGCAGCACAGAGTGTAGAGAGATGAGGATATGTAACGCGTATTGTTCGATGGATGGAATCATGGATTGATACTGTAAATTATTATGAGGGGATTTAATATTCTGGAGAAGCAGTGGTGGAAAAAGTAGATCCTTAGATCCTTTGCTTTTTATGGTAATACCACAGTGTTCCAAGTCAGTCCTGCATTTAGATTTTTACCTATAATTAAAAGTACTGAAATATCATTAGTAAAATGTATCACCAGTAAAAGTACTGTAGTAGCAGTAAATGGTAGAATTAAAAAATACTGTATTTCCCAATGAAACGTAGCAAAGTGCAAGTATAAAGTACCATTTTAGGTTACTTTTCATGCACCTCAAAATTGTACATAAATACAACATAATATTTGGGTTGATTACATTGTGGAACAGTGGATGTAGAACTTTATGCAAAAACCAGAACATTATAGCTTAAATCTGTTCTGTGGAATTTGCATCATCATATTTAAAACCTTGCAGAAAACAACAGAATGATTCTTTGACATCAACTCAGTCCATCCTTTTCTACCAGCAGGATTAAGTGCAGACCCCGGTTCTGGTCCTGAGTGTCGTCCAGCTCTGCGAGGCCTGGCTATGTCTCGGGCCGAGGACCTCAGAGCTGAGCTGCTGAGAGCAGAACATCTGAAAGCTGAGGCCATATGGGAGGAAAACTCTGACGGGTCCAGGTAAGCCAAGATAACAACGCTCTTGTCATAGCTTAGACAATAAATCCCTTTGCCCCCACCAATGCTGTTCCCATAATGACTTGAGCGTGCCAGGGGTAGCAGTTAGGAGATTAAAACCCTGACCCACAGTCCCCAGGATATTACAGTTCCAAATATTCTGTGAATATCAAGACAATCCTGCCCTCTTCTGGAAATTAAAAGCATTAGCAGTGTGATAAAACCATTACCAATCATTATAACAGTTGTTTAAAAATCTCCATCCTACACATCCTGTGCTGTGTTGGTTTACTTTGTTATGTAATTGTGTCTTTACTACTGATATCTGAGTCTACATTACCGTCAACTAAAAAATACTTTTAACCTTTATTTTACAGAAAGCTGGATGGACGGCCAAAGCTCTTCCTGCGTCGCTTCTTTTCCTCCATAGGTCTGAATAGTGTCGGTAGACTTGTTAAAGGAGGCCGCTCCAGCAGCATGGAACAGCTCAGTATCCCCACTCCCCCCCGGGCCAGCTCTGCTTCCCCAAGTCCCACACGCAGGCCACAGCCTACCATCCGCATACAGAGGACACCCTCACTGCAGACCCTGAACACAGTGAGCAAGAGTACATTTTTCATGCCATGTTATTTCTTCCTCTGGACCACTGTGCTGCACTGTGATTGTCTTTGTATTCTCTTCATTTTTGTTTTATTTCACCACATCCAATAGATGTGATTTTTATTTATTTATTTTTTACCTAAAGAACTTAAGCCATAGGGAAAACACATCTTATTTACATATCTTTAAAGTTCCCGTTCTGCTTTGAAGTGCCTTTCACTACTCATTTGCCACAGTGGACCAACCAGGGCTTTGAAGTATTCCTGCCTCACACTGGCAGCACAAATAATGCATTCGGGCTTCCATCCACTTTCTGTGGTCGTCATCCTTGTTGTCCTCTTGGCAGCGGCAAGAGAATACTAAACAAATGTAAACAACTTTCTGCTCCAGCCAATCACAGCCTCTATTAGCATAATGTATGTTTGTGGTGCCAAACTCTGTCCCCGTTAGTTTTAAAGGGATGTTAAAGCCAAAAAGTTAAAAGTTCCAGAAGCTTATCTGGTGCATTTTGCCAATACGAAATACACAATTTGTTACAGTTCCTTTTATTCGCCACTAGGTGCTGCCACTGGCCCAACTGCGCAAAGCGTCCTCAGTGCAGAGTTTAGAGAGACGAACAGAGCGTTCAACAATACTGGGAGAGGTGCACATACCATACGGCCTGGCACCCAGGTAGGTGTCAAACAAAAATAAAGTAGAGAGATGGATAGAGAGGAAGAAAAAAGAAAGTGGTATTAAACAACATTCTACATTGTTCTGGTTCTTAAGAAATGACAAGAGCTGAATTTCTCTTTTCTACAGCCCTGACAGCCCTCAGCTTGAGCTCCACAGGGCCCTGAGTGATGACGACGTTCTTGCCTCCAGAATAGTGCGCCCAGTGGGCCGGGTCACCCAGGCTTTCCCTGATGGGACCCTCCTCCTGGAGCTCATCAGACCCCCGAATGGTCCTTTCGGTTTTGTCATTTCGAGAGGCAAAGGTCGACCAGACACAGGTAACTTAATGAAATCAATATTTCCTACAATCTGAAGTTTAGGTTGGCAATTATTTGTTAAATTTGGGGGTAACTTTATTGTCTTAGGCCACAGTTAGGCTATTCTCCAACATGTTATGTAAACTGAAAATAGAATAGAAATGTTGATTCTATAATAATAACATTTATCATTGTTATGATGTAAATGTGCTTTGGTTTCACTGTTAAAAGTAAGCTATAAGTCAAATTGGTAATCAAAGATAATCAGATACATCATCAAACAAGCCAAAACACTGGGTCAATTTAGCAGAAATTCACTTACAGTTTATGTTTGCTTCTCATCCTGGTAGAGCTGTTTTATTAATTGGACTGATTGCAGTTTCGTGTATATCGGTTGTATATGGTTCACTAAACACAAAGGCATCCACTATCTCCCCTCTCTGCTTCCACCTGTTTTCCTACCTACTCACACTTCTTGTTTTCATTCATGTCCCTTCTTTCTTTTCCCCTTGCATCGTCTTCCTCTTCCAGGTGTATACGTGGAGAAAGTGGGTGATGGTAGTGGTGAAGGGCCCTTTGTAGGTCTCCTGGGCATCGGCGATGAAATTCTGCAGGTGAATGGAGAGCCAGTGGCTGGACTCAGTCTGGACCAGGTGACGCGGCTCATGACCCGGGAAAGCACCACTTCTCTTCGGATCATGCCGGCGCGACGGAACCAGCGCTGACTGGAAAAACAGACGTGGCACGGAGCCATTTTTCTCCTGGGGCCGTGGTTTATAATTCAACACTGCAAACACTGCTGATGGACTGTAACCTATAGGTAGATGTAAGATAGTCAGTGCAGTCTCACATAGCAGAATGGCTACATGGGATAACAGGGTTAGAAGTTCACTTTCTATTAGTGCAAACCCATGTTCAACAATAATATGACGCTGCAAGAGATTTAGACTACCATGTCAAATCAATAAAATAAGCAAATAAATCTGAAACCAAACAAAGCCAGTAGCAGAGAGGACTAAGTTAGTTATTAACTGATTTCAGGGAATATATTGTGATCTAATAATACTGATTCAAACCCAGCACAACTTGTCTCTGTGTACAAAGTTTGGTTTATATGGTCAGATAGGGATAAACCTAAACTTCCACTTTTATTTTCTTGTGATTTATTTTGCTCTTTACAGCACACAGAATATGACACTCCAAATGCTTAGTGAGCGAAACGATATTTTGTCACGTTCCAGATGTCGTACAATTCTGTTTCCATTAATCTTGTTGATTATTTCATATGATTGACATGTGTAAGGATGTTTCACAGATGTTATTTTGGCCTATGAGGCCCTCAAACTAAAGAGTCTATCTCATACATTGGTATACATGGGTGCCCTCCACTGTAATGAAACTGCCTCAAAAAATGATGTCTAAACAAACTAGCTAAGGATTATCTCTCCCCCCCCCCCCCCCCCCATAGATCATATTTCTCTGATGCACTGCATGGTCACTTCATTTTACTTGTGCTGTATCATCTAGTGCTTCATGGCATTGATACTGGTTTGCTTCTAAATAAAAATGTTTTATTTTGCCAAACGTTTTATTCTTGAATGCATTCATTTATCATGCACATACTATGTCTGTCACAAAAATCACACAAATACAAAAATCGTTAGATGCATGCAACATAACATATTTGAAATGTTTTAAACTTGGGGTATGATTCCCAGTCATGTGAATTTATAAAGTCACTTCCTTGAATTGACAGTACATCTCACAAAAATTAAACCTCGCTTGTGCAAATTTTAAATCATACATTTTAAGAGCTTCCCTCGCGGTGTCATTGGAAGATGCTTAGAAAAAGGTATGAAGGTCAGGCGATGCTGTAGTAAAGCGCAGGATGTAGGATGATGGTCGTGACTGCTGTTTAAAGGTCGTGACTGATTGTAGTTTTTTTGAAACATCAGCTTTCAAAACGTGTAAAACATGTAACGTGTCAGATTTTTCCCACACTAACTAACTATCTATCTATCTATCTTTCTATCATCTATCTATCTATCTATCTATCTATCTATCTATCTATCTATCTATCTATCTATCTATCTATCTATCTATCTATCTATCGATCTATCTATCTATCTATCTATTTATCTATCTATCTATCTATCTATCTGTATATAACGCAGCATGTGCTCTATTATTTGCCATGTCACGGGTTTATTTGACTGAAGTTGGGCAGTTTGTTAAAATGCCTGAATTTTTCTTTTTCTTTCTTTTTTTTCTTTTTTTTTTGATTAGTCTGTTTAAATGTATAAATTTGTTTGACTACTAGGAAAAAAAAACATGTGGGAAATCCGTTGTTAGGATGTACCTGCTACCATTTAGGCTGTCCTGGATGTGCTCTGATAGCGCGTCACCGTTGATGTTTCTGCTGTTTTATCTGATGGACCAGAAGCCGATGCGCTTTTATCTCCTCCAGCCATGACACCCCATGGACCCCGGGGAACCGCCGACCAAAGCGCCATCCCCGATACAAACAATGACAAGAGAAAAGCAACATTTATTTATTCATTTATGTATTTATTTATTTATTTCTCTATCTAAGAAGAATTGTGTCACATCCAATTAAGGCAACGTTCTCATAATTAGACCCCGTCCTTTTAGTAATCTATTGTATCAGTGGCACATCTAGCCTCAAGGCGCAGAAATAGATATGGATTAATGGATATACTGCTTTTTAAGGATAAAATAATAAATAAATAAATCATTTTTAAAAAAGGTAGGCGACCCTCTGCTATCATCAGTTATCTTATTTTAAATGGGCTTAGCGAAAACCCCTTTGTTGGAAATAGAAATAGGTCAAAAGCTTAACTTGAGCTTTTGTTTCTTTCATCAAAAAAAAAAAAAAAAAATTAAAACACCTCAACTATAGCTCAGGCTACAGTATACTACCTCGCGTTGTTACAGGCCGTTGCGCTGTGCCTGTTTGCTTTTTTTTTAATGCTTTGCCCTCCACAAGCCTGTATAGCCCACGACAGCCAAATAATAATGAATCATTTCATAAATAATGGGTTTAGGGGCTTATCGGGAATGAAGAGGCCGCTGCCGTGCGCTTATCTCCCTCGGCCACATTGCGGCCTGTGTTCCGCTCCCCACACTGAGGGAGCGCACTGGATGCGGCGAGAAATAACTCAGCTACACACACACACACACACACACACACACACACACACAGCTCCACAACTGGCAGGGAAAAAAAAAAAAAGAAAAACCTCAGACATGGATGACCCACTCACAAAATGGCTCCACTTACACAGTAACATCAACAACACGGCTGGAGCGGTAAGTGCAAAAAATACATCTCTTTATTTAAAGCGCCACGTCCGTTGTTCCAAAGGGCTGTAATTGGATCGCTATCGTCTAAATTTTATTGGTGTTATGTGCGAAATATTTAGCCTATATTTTCTGCTATTGTCCGATCGGGTGGTTGAGACTGTACGGGATGTAATAACGGATGCGAGGCCTATTGGAGAATTCCCAGAAATAAAAGTGCGCTTTTTAAATTCGCTGTATGTTGTTGTTTTTTTAAATAATTTTCTGATCATTTTTTTAAATCGAATTATTTATCGACTCAAACACTTACCATTGCTATGTAGTGTATTCAATAGCCTATGACAAGCCTTTGATGTTCGGCTTTAACAACAACAGCACTATGGCCTTCACCACGATAAAACAAAAAAATAACACAACCTACTCAGACATCTGTGAAAACGACCAGGTCCAAGTGTTTCTGAGGATTCACGAGGTTATTTGTGGATTTGTTGAAGGCAGGGAAAAAAGGAGGGATTTTATTTCGACGAAGAATGGATATTACCAAGCTGCCTTCGTGGTCCTGGCACAATCTCTCTTACAATTCCACCTTTAAATAAACCCGCAGCCGAAATTAGCTTTTAAAATCTTTCAGTGTAAATTCATACAAAGCACGAACGTGGGTTAACAGACCTTCAGATATTAGCTTAACGGCATAAACTGTGCTGAAGGCCAAGTGTAAGCTAGATAAGAGATTCATTGGAAAAAAACATGCATGCACGCAGAAACCACAAGATAAAACTCTTTGAAAAGGACAAGTTGACGTTTGAAAAATATCCCCAGCTCTAAATCTATCATAAAAATGTCCAACTGAGGCAAATTCATAATTATACAATTAGCTGTCATGTCCTTGCAGGTTTAACTTCAAGAAAAGATCTCAAACCTTCAACAGCTCACAAAAATGATGAATTCTCCATAATTAAACATTTCGTTTAAATTTCCATATCTTTTTAAATTGGGTTGTGATGTATCATAAGTGTTATCTTTTGTGGAAAAATATATGTAGCCTAGTGAATATTGTTTATCTTTTTTTTTTAATATTGAAAAAATGCATTAATTTGCAATAAACAATTTACCAAGCCAGCAATTAAAATCCTATCAATTGTATTTTTTACACTCTGTTTTGTAAATGTAAAATCTGCAATTGATCATATTAATTCAAACGATGATGATGATAATTACAAAAGGTAATAATAGCCTAATATCCTAATAATCATCTTAAATTTGAGAAATAATAATGGAGTGTTAATTCCCTACGTGGTTACGTGGTAGGCTATATTAAGACTGTATAATGTTTGGAGCTGTATATTAATCGAGGGAAATCTTATTCAGGAGTAGTGGACTCGAGCGAGTGGTGACGGTATAAAAATGATGGAAAAACGGCAGCCGGAGTTGTGTCCTGGAAGTCCCGATGCAGAGTCCGGTCCTGGAAAGCGGGAGGACTCCTCCATCATCTCCAGACAGAACGGATGCAAGGAGGACGAGGAGCCGAGGAGAGAGGAGGGGGGGGAGGTGAGGGGAGGGAGCTTTAAGGGGGTTGAAGAGACGGATGACGTTCCTCTGCAGAACTCGAGCAACGGGACCAGCATCAGCATCATCATCAACGGCGTTGCCAAGGAAACTGCCTCTCACAACGCCCTTGACCTGAAAAGGGAAGTGCCGGTGATCGAGCTCTCCAGGAGGGACGCTATAAAAGCGGTGGAGCAGAGGACTGAAAGCCATTTGGTGCCGATCACGGAACTTCGCAGACCTCCACCGCTGCCGCTGCCGCCGCCGCACCGAGACGACGCTCGAATGGTCCAACTGAGCCCAAACGCGTTTCCTGTCCCGGCCCGGGCGATGCTCTACAACCTGGCGCAGCCTCTCGCCGCCATCAACAGGTAAAGGTGGAGACAGAAAAAGAAAAAGAAAAACAGAGAGTTTCATGAATGCACGTTTTTCATTTGATCATTGTGAGTGTTCACCTTAAAAGTTATAAGTTTGATGGCTGTTAGATGTTGCCCTATTATGGCCCTGCAGGAATATACTGCAGTAGTGTGAAGAGATGCTTGAAATGTACCTGAGTTGACATTGAGTTGACAAGCATGTGTGTGCATGTGTGACAGAGAGAATTAGCCTATATATATATATATATATATATAT